>NC_134574.1:146671422-146824233 GCF_050947875.1 Dermacentor variabilis | reverse complement strand
GCTTCAGTGCTCTTCCTGTACAGATGACGCAATATTAGATCCCCAAAACTTTTAGTTTTCTATTCAACTCATCCTGATGCGCATTCTCGAACATACTATACTCAACACGCACTAGATCTTTATTCAACAAGAACAGTCTCAATCTATGCATATATTTGACTTTCATGCTATAGTACTGACTCCTTTAAGTACTGCTGTTTTATTCCTTTTCATCGGATCATTAAACTATGCTATCGAATACCACGAACGCTCGTGCATCGGTTTTTAAGTGAACGTTAGTGACCCGCAGCTAGACAGAAATTATTTCGGAACTATCCAGACTACGGCATTCCTCAAACCCCACTGTGCGGTGTCGGGATGTTAAGCGTTGTAATTTATATGATAATGGTGCTTTATCGGCGTATATCTATGCTTACACTTTGATTTAACCTTTCGAGCGCTCACATTCCATTCTATCTACGTACACTCTACAGCTCTTCTGTGACGCAGCCTACTGTAAACCTCTTTAAGTAATTGCAAAACGCAAGGTGCGTCCGCACGCTCCGTAATTGGCTGACGCAAGATCTGTACGGGACCCACTGTTCCAACGTGGCAGGCTTAATGGGTGGGAGAGGGGGTCGCGGGGGTGAGGGGGTTGATAGTGAGAGGAGGAAGGTAACCGGACCGTGTACACAACACGCTGCGCTCGCACTCCGAGTTCCCGCTTTGCACAGCGTGTGTTCGAGGGGGGGATTTCTGTTCACCGAAGAAAGTGAAACGAAGCAAAGCAAGAGAAGAAAAAGAAAAAGCAGGCGAATGCCGGGCCGTTTCGTTGGCAACCGTAAATCTTCGAAAGACTCACTGCCGAGGCACCCGGCTGTCACTGTCGCGATGGAAGCGTGTGCTTCGAAGCCATGTATACGTCGAAGCGCGGGGCATCGCGTCTCGGGCATGTGTATATAAATGCTATGGACGACTTCCTTCTTATCAGGCACCGAGGTGGTCAGAGATAGGCAGGTGCATAGCGCCTATATATATATACCTCCTGCGTGTGCAGGGTCCCCGGTACGCGACATCGACAAATTGGGGCATCGACTTTTATTGACTCCGATAGCGTCAAGCGGTCTTCCGTGCGCGCAGATACAACTTCGTGAGGCGCAGATAGCTCGCCGTCCGTTTTGCAAACTTCGCTGCGTCGCTATAGCTGCGTAGAGAACGAGCTCGAAGAAAAAAGGAAAAAAAGAGGGAGACAGGACCGACAGATTCGCATCGCCGTCACTTGAGACGTTGTAAACGTCGTGTTCGGTGCAGGTAGCAACTGAGCCGTCGCTGTCGTTTCTTTGCATCGTTTGTGGTTTCTTGCGAGTCCGCGCGAACCGCGAAGCGGCGGGAACGTTTCGTGTACCGTGGTTCTTAGTTCAGCTGTGGTATCCGCCGTCTTTTGGGCGAAGAGGGCAAGTCAAGGTGCACGGTGGTACAAGAAATGGGTGCTTATGAACGATCTCTACGGGAACTCAAGAGTTAGAACTGTTGTTTTGTGTGTAGAAATGACGGAACGTGGCAATATTCGATAATTCACGATATCTGTCAGTGTAACTTAAAGCGCCGAACGAAGCGAAAGCTGTCCTGGCCGCATTTCTTTGTCGAAACGTAGCAAATCATATTGCGGATTTGAGTGGAGCCCGGTTAAGTGAATAGGTTCACGTTAACACTGAATAGGTTCAGTGTTAACGGAATCCTCAAGAGTTGGCCAGATGGGCCAGTGAGCCTAAAAGAGTGAACAATTCTGATAGATAGATAGATAGATAGATAGATAGATAGATAGATAGATAGATAGATAGATAGATAGATAGATAGATAGATAGATAGATAGATAGATAGATAGATAGATGGCAAAGTTTGTTCGAATCTACGTGTTTCTGTGATATATTTGTCCGGCTGAGAGATCATGACAAGAAAGGTCAACCAGGCAAGCCTCAACTTCGCTGCCCTTGCGCTGTAGAAGAGATTGGATGCTATAGAAACTGCAAGAGGAAGAAGTGTTTTCCTGAACATGCGCGCGCACGAGGAAAATCACGCGTTTGTCATGCAGTTCAGGATGAGTCAATAAAATCAGAGGTGCTCCACAGAACCAACCAGACCCAAAGAGTAAATGTGTTAAGATGACTGAACCATTCTGATGCGCACTGTGTTGAAGGGTTTAGAGCCTTGTGAGGGCCAAGGAGAAATGTGGCCGGGCCAGTCAAGTGACACAGAGTGAGAGAGAGGTAACGTGCAAATTCACGCCAAGGTCCGGTTCCACTTTGGGAAGTACGAGGCTTGAGCGAAAGGGAAACGTTGATGCCAGAAGCCACAGGCAAGACACACTCACTATTTCGCGAAGCAAAGCTGAGCATGCAACGCTCCACGGAATGTCCGCGTCGGGAACAATACGTCATCGTTCCGTCGGCACCGACTCCTCTCCGGGGGGTGTTTCCGAACAGCCAGCATCATGCCCGCCGAAAGAAGGGTGTAGAAAAATGCTCCCTCTCCACTTGAGGCGTATAAGGACGCTGCGGTGAAATACGCACACGGACGTTTCCTCCCTTATCTACGGCCGCAGTGATTTCTTCGTTCGCTTTCTCTCTCTCTCAGTCAATGTTGGAACTTTAGGCTTCGACGAGGAAAGCGATCCTGGCAACCCGTACATCGGCGAGAGCGCTCGCATGCGCTTATTGCTTGAGTGTACGCCAGAGCCGGCTCGCCGCTGATTCGTTATGAAGACAGGAGGGGAGGCTGTTTTCTCACGTGTTCACTCTCGAATCTCGCGGTGCCGCTTCGGCTCCGCCGCTGCCTCGACTCTCGCTCGCTCGCTTGGGGTGTGTTTATGGATGACGTAAATCTGCCTCCTTCGTACGAAGTGTACACGACGACTCCGAAAACGCGCACACGCTCGCGCGTTCCTCTCGTCTATAGATTGCTTTTCGGGCCGCCGGCACCTTCATAGTCGTCATCGTCGTCTTTCATGGCCGGTACGCGAGAAGGGAACACAAGCCGGTTATCACTTCTTCCTCGTGATTTCGTTTTCTTTTCTTCGAAAGGGAAAATAAACTGCAGGGAGGAAGGGGGAGAGGGCGACTGGGCTTGAAAATTCTCTTGACCACGTTGCCGTGAGATCAGGATGCGGCGTTCCTTAAATTGTTTCCCGCTGTGATGCTCTGGGAGCCGAAAAAAAAAAATCGCGACCGAGCACGTCGCTTTGAAAACCTGCCGGTTGAAGCGTCGAGCCTCACGCCATTAATGCTAAGGGAAAACATGGCGCTAGTGGTCTGCGGGAGCAGTCGCGGCATGCCACTTTTAAGTGCAACGGCCGCACGTGATGAGTACGTAACAGAGATTTGCCTTAGCTTCGTCCACCTGACTTCGAACGACGTTGTGGATTATTCAGTTTATTTTTAATCGCAAGTTGGCCGTATATATGTAGCAGTAATGAATCTCAATTATATATACCCTCCGTAGGTCCTAGCACTGAGTTGGTTTTCGAAAATTTAAGCGAGAATAGTTGCTTAGATTATAAAGAACAAATGAGTATGTACGCGCGTGTGCCTTCAATTTCATTCATACTTTTTTTTTCATTCATTTGTTAATCCTGTCAGCCCCAGTACGGCGAAACGTGATGTTACATCTAGCGTCAATGATTCGGCGAGAATTTGCAGCACTTGATAAACGATGGGATGTGTGAGGCTGTGACACGTACAGAAATGAACCATGTATATACTTGAAGCTAGAAGTGTGCGTTCTCGATGAAACTCCTTCAACACTGCAGAAAAATGCAGTTGTTCTGCATGATACCCACTGTGCCTGAATGACTTTGCTGCAATGTGGGGTTCTCTTAGTCAATGCTGCTATGGCGTTTTACAGGCTCAAGCACTCGGCTGCTGTGAGGCACGGAAGAGCGTAATTTTGACTTTGGAACACAGCAGAGTCTATATATATCCTCATTCGACACAACCTTGCAGAGGCGCACCATGAGCGTCTAGCCTTAAGTGAATTTCAAGGGCCTTTTCTGCGTACATTTTGGGCCGAACAGGCCTGGCACAAGTCGCCATACGCGGCAACGAAACAATTAATGGCCTGCAAGATCGCCGCCAGATTGCGCCGACTATATGCCAATGTTGTGGCCCCGACACGCCACAATCTCGTACGCCCCTCAGAGGCGCAGTGCAACCCTACTTTGCCGTGAGCAACCGGGCTTTGTAATCGCCAACGCTTGTCCACAGTTAGAATGAGCGGCGATGCCGGCCCTGTATGTAATGCATAGGAGAAATGATCAGTCGGCTGTCGGAGTAAGGGAGGTGTCAAGGGGATCGCAAAAAAGACGCAAGAGAACTTAAGTGATGTTAGGAAAACTTGAATGCTAAGGATGGGAGTTGGCTGACAAAATAAAGGGTAAGAGGATATTGCTTAAAATATCCTTCGTCGTTTAGTACAATTCGAAGAGGCCGGTGCCCATGACGACAATTGGCCGCGTCACATCACCGATTCCTTCTGTAGAGACTGATCTCTCTGGAAGAGCCTTACGATCGCATCTGTTATATTGTGTGTCTCGACAAAAAGATTATGGATGTTTCTTTTTCTGTTCTAAGAAATAGGATTAAATTGGCACAGTGGAACATACGAAGCGAATGACATGCTTCAATAATATTTATTCTAGAGCATTGTCACGAATTCGCCGAAGGTATACTTGTGTTAGACGTAGCACATATGTCCAGAGTGCTTCAGTCCTTATTGAAACGACTGCGCTATTATTTTCTCTTCCGAGGCACACGTCGAGTTGGTTCCCGGCTCTCCTTTGCGAGAGCGTAGACGGATAATACGCAACAAGAAGTGAGGATAAAAACGGAGGAAGCGCGGGAAAACGGAGGCAACAAACGGCAAAAGCAGAGGGCGTATGAGCGCGGAAAGCGAAGGCGAAAACTGCGCGCCTAATCGCCTAGAACAGCGCTCTTTCCGGTTTCCGCCGCGAGGGGGCGGGCGGATCGTCAGCGGCGCGCCGCGTCCGGGAGAGGGCGTAATGAAGCGTGCGTGACGCCATGTTTGTTTCGCTTTGATCGACGACGACGGCGACGATGACGATCCCTGCGAAGTCGTTGGCTTTCTTCTTCCATCCGCGGGTTTTTCGAGTGGGAAGCTTCTTGCGCTTTGTTCTTGGTGTGCACCGCCATCGTTTTCTCTATTCGCAACGCGGTCGATGTCTACTTGGTCTCACCATTTCTGTACAGTGCAGCAGAAGCCTCGCGTGTGAAGATGCTCACCCGCTTCTGCACGAAGGAAATGAAATCGTACGAAACTGGAATTGGAAAGCGATCGCTGCAAACGACGATCTATTCATTGATAGGAGAACAAAGCTGTGCTTTCCAAGAGACAATACATGCGTGGTCCGAAAGAATAAGTCAATCGCAGATATTGTTAGATGTCAGGCGTGAAAACAATTGCAGAATACAAGGATGTCCCCTTTGGAAAGCACTGACGTCCACCAACGTAAATAAATGAAATAGCTTATTGTACTTTAAGTTGTTGCAATACGTCAGATGCATTAATTGGAATAAAACAAATGCAATAACATGCCGCTTCAAAGTGTTACATTGCACGCCAAGCACAGAGATGCAGCAACTGAAAGGTTGTAGAGGTCATGAACATTAGGTTCGCTGAAAATTCCTTAAACAATGGCGAGTATGAGGGAAGTAAGCAAGTTCCTCAGGATTCCTTTCACATCAGCGGCTTACTTTTTAGAATTACCGACGCTAGAAACGAAGAAAGTATCTGTAACAAAATAGACAAATCGAACTTTTTCCGGAAAGAAGCGGGCAATCATACCAATTTCAGTTTTGGAAGGAGTCATCTTATAAATTCCCGATTATTTCTTAGACTCAGCCTAAAGTTCACGTTGTTTATTTCTGCGAAGGAAATAATTGCAATGACAGTCGCCGGAAAATGTCGAAATTAAACTGCTGTAGACTGCAACTGCCACGCCCTTAGAAGTTGCCATTGAGTGAAGTGATTCCTTTGGAATCAGGGGAGCTATGAACGAGTCTCTTATGCTCAATCTACGATGACGTGGAAACAGCACATCACGAATAGGTGTCTGCTGCAGTGGTGCAACAATTGTACTCTTCGGCATTTCATGAACTGCTTACGGGGTGAAATTAGCGGGAATTCAGTTATTCGGCAGAAATTACCAGGGTTAGCTGTGACAGAGTATGAAAGAGGTTGTGAAAGCAGTTATCACAAATTTCGATGTCTTCCGAGGCCCTGAAGTGACCATAGCCAGTGCCGCTGGGTAATTCTCACACCAGGTAATCTTACCAACTAGACGTCACACGTCGAATGTCTAAACGTCGTAAAATCAGAACACCAGGAATAAAGCAGGAATACCATGCTCTTTGCGATTCTGGTGCGTTTTGGGTAGTAATTCCAGAATTTTGTACACGTTTATTAATACTTCGATGACTATGATATAAAGTAGCGAAATTGGTTGCTCTTTTGTCTGCTTCTTTGAAATCGTTGCGTACTTGCTACTTACAAATTCGCCTTTTGTCACCAAAAGTCATGTTACAATTTAACAAGTCTATTACTTCGGAGCATTTCATACAGAAATGTACCACGCCGTCTTTTAATAAACAGCATGAAGAAAAAAAATACAAAGAAGCAAATTTAGATTTAACGCAAACAATCCTAATTGTGAAAAAAAAAGGACAAGAATTTCAACTGCAGGAACCCCGGATCAGCAATAGAAAACAAAAACGCATTACGTCAATAATAGCGAAACCAAATGAAGATTTGAAGACTCACTGCCCGAAAACTAGGATTGCGCTGCCAGAACCCGAAACCCGGACCTCGCCACTTGTCAACGCACGAGGCACTCCTGTGTATTCATTCTTTTTTTTTTTTTGACATGGTATGTTTCTTGCGCTCACATGTTTCGGAAAGCCTCCACTTTCTCTCAACTTCCTGTTAGCTTCTACCTCCCTCTTTGCTTGTGTAGGGTCGTAAACCGCACGCTCTACCGGTTAACCTGCCGATCTTTCTTTGCATAATGTCTCTATAATGAAGAGTACTAGAGGGAGAAATGGCGTACAGAAAAGCAGGGAGGTTAACCAGGGGGACAGTTCTGGTTGCTCAACTTGCATGGGGTGGAGAAAGGAGCAAAGTGAAGGTACAAGAAGAAAAAAAAACAAGTATCCACTACGTATGACCTTTTGTGCTAACGAGAACCATACGTTCAGCCTATGAGGCACTGCACTGAATTGGTAAGCGAAAAGAGAGTGGCCTGCTCCGACGACGCCTCGCTGGATTTCTCGCTCCTCCTCCCGTTGTTCAGCGCCATCCGTTTTTCTTTTGTCTTTTATTTGTGTCCTTCGCCTGGTGCGCGTGTTCTGGCCAGGCACTTTGTCATCAATGAAAGCTTGACTGGTGTACGGTGGATGTTTTTCGCGCCTGTTATGTCGTCGCCTTCGGTATCTTTCCCCCTTCTCTGAAACCGTTCACTTGTGTGGTATTTGGAAACATAAATAGATTTAAATTGTTTCAGGCACTCAGTGGCACTCAGTCATTCACGCTTTTCTTCCTTATTTGGCTCGGCGTGAGCAGAAGAGGGTGAAAAGAAAATTTGAAGCCTCCATCGAGGTGCACTCTAGCTTTACATTTCAGCTACTCCTCCAGCTGTTCTCTCTCTCTCTCTCTCTCTCTCTCTCTCTCTCTCTCTCAGGTTGCGAAACTCATTCACTGCGACAGCAGCAGACTCTTACAGCGAACGCCGCCACCTTCTCGTGAACAACTTGTTCTTTGCGATGTATCACAGCGTTATTCGCTTTAGCAATTGCCTGCTGCGTCCTCCGAAATACCTGCACCGACGCCGCCGATCTCGGAGCTTGCGACCGGGCGCACAGAAACCCCTGGCAAAATTTCCAAGCTCGATCTAGCTCAGTGATTATAGTTGCGTCCCATTGCCACCAGGTTACGAGCTCCACCTCCAGTGGCGGTTGGAAACAATGTTGCATAGCCGTGAAAGTGCACCAGACTGTACGCGTTGACGTTAGTTGCAAAGGATTTAATTAACCGCTTCACTAAAGCTTCGCTTCACATAGAATCCAACAGTGCATTGGATCTGCATGTTTGTTCTTTTCAATGTGATAATAATGACGCTGTTGACGAGGAAGCTGTCTGACAACGACGGCGTGACAGACGTCGATCTGTCATAAAAGCTGTGATGGACGGACGACCAGGCGCCGCAAACTGAATTTGGAGCTCTTGGCAGCTGTTGCACTAAAATATGTGTGGGTAGATGGCTTGGAACTCGAGCGAAACGTTCTCGTGCCATTTGATGTCGTGGCACGGGTCTCAGGGCGTGGGTGTTCATATCATCTGTTAAAGTTTAGACTATAGGTTGAAGTTTTTCGCTGGAAGATGTTTACTTGTTCGTGTTTATACTATAGTGTAAGAAGGCTTGCTACCCCCGCCTCCCGATAGTGTGCTAGCATCAACGATACATTTAACAAATTGTGACCAGAGGGGTCTGGAACGTTCGCTTTGTGTGTACACAGGCATCAGTTGAATAACTAAGAAAGTTTCGCTACTTTATATAGTGAGGACGGCAGGGTAACGTGTTCAAATTTCTAGCCAGAGTTTGCAAATTAGGTACACAGGGTTGAGCGTTCGCCAAGACGAAACGAGCGAGTTCATCTTCTTGAACGCCAGTTGTACACATTGAGCAATCTGTGAAAATGTTCGCTCGAAAAAGAGGAATCGATCCCTGCATCTCTAAAGTATACACGCACTTCATCTGGCGTCGTATATTCCCGTTTACTTATGCGAGACCTCGGCGTCTGGGGGTGCCGTTGGGCCATTGTTGTCGCACGTCCGCCGGCGGCCGGTTGCTGTGGTAAGGATGATCGAGCCGACCGGAAGTTGATGCTCGCGCGCGGGAAACGCAAAAGGCAGCGCGAGATGCGCCCATCGATCACCATTACTCGGCGAAGCCAGAGCCCCAGTGTCAGTGTGCCATCGCCCATGGTGTTTGTGCGTGTAGTTACGGGGCGGGCACGTCCTTGTTTATACTGATGCTCGTGATTCCATGAAGGTTTCACCATGCACGCGCAGGACTAATCCACGACCACATCGTGTGCCCAAGTCGTGGTAGCGCTGCCCTTTAATTTCACTGGCAGCGCAGGAAACAGGTCTAATGGATGCCCAACGTTGCGCCTTCATTGGCCCTGCATCGGACAATGCTGGCGCTACATTATACGTGCTCGTCTACTGTGCAAATTGTGTGAGTAAAAAGAGCCATCGATATGTCCATGCTCGTGGAGTTGACTTTGGAGATCTGACATTGGCGAGTGTAGGCTGATTAACGGACATTTGTAGGCGGCCGTTGCTATGAAGCAGCCACGTCCTGAATCTTTGCCAATGACTGGCGCCCAGTTCGTCAGGACTTGGCGCCAATAAAACAATATAGATATGCGCCGGGCGAAGTTGACCCGACACTGTACTCGTTTACGGTGCTATTAGGGTGATTGCGCGAAGTGAGGGGATGTGCTCTATAATAAAAATCGGAGATTCTTGCCGGCTGTGACCCTGTAGTTGGATCTGGCCGCATTTGCCTTGTCCGCACTGTCGTCGGAAGCCCGCCACATACCTTAGATTAGTCCGGCTCTGCAGACAATGCTCCTGCCTCTTGCTACTAGCCAGTACTCGTTACACTGCCCTGTCCATATACTTGCGATCGCCGTGTACACGAAAACAGACATAAAGCACTCATTGAATTTACACATAGCACATGTCTAACAGCACACATAAACCATATCAAACGTTATGCCTTATGGCGCGCTTCTATCGAAAAAATTCACCAACGATTACGATTCCCCCTATTGCGAAACCTGAGGACAGCCACATACGTGTTTTCTTTTCGCGATACATTGGCGGGCGCGGATAATCTGTGTCGCGCGGCACGCTGCAAACGGAGCCAAGTGAGGCTCGGCTGCCCGGCCAATCTGTAGATCGCGAGAGGCAGCGCGTTGGTGACGTGTGCGCGCGGTTTACAGCAGCTGCAGCAAACAGACCTCCACTCATGCAGCGCTTTGTTTCCATGGAGACGACGCGGGCTACTCTAGCGCCATCTTGTAGCCACCGTCGCCGCACTGTGCTCTTCTCACACTTTCGCCATGCCATCCTCCTCCGCTTTTCTCCTCGCGTCTTTCGTCCCCCGCTGCGTTCCGCGTTCGCTCTTTCATCCTTCGCTGTGCTCATTCGTTCGGTTATGCAGACGCCGACACTCGCGAAAGTAACGGGCGCCTAAGAAATGCGCTCTAAATAAAGATGAAATAGAGCCGCTTCTATTGCTACGTTAGGAGCCCGTTTGGGGTCTGTGCGTTGCAGTCTGTTCAAAATTCCCCTCCCCCCTGTGGCTTGGACACGTATAATAAACCTGCAGTGGCATGGTCCAATCACTGTCTCTAAAGATCGCGATAATGTCCCTCAAAATTGGGTGGTAGTGGGAAAACAAACAAAATAGGTACGATTAGGTTCATCGGTAGCCAATTCTTAAGTGAAATGAAGGCATTGGTAATAGTGTAGTCAGTCTTGCAAAACCAGAATAGTATGCTTCTTGCGGTTGTTTCTTCTTGTTCATCTGGTTTCCCTTCTTTTTTTTTGTTATACTCTTCATGCTCCATTGCCCCTTTCCTCAAACAGGGTAGCCAGCCGATACTTAGACTGCCTAACCTCCCTGTCTTTCCTCCCCTTTTGCCTGTCTTTCTCTCTCTCTCTTCATGTTCATTTCGCTCTTGTTATTCTTGTTTTGCTTCATTCTCCTTGATGGCTTTCTTGCTCTCCTATTCATCTTGTTCATGCGGCCTTCTATATGTACAGGCTTTCTCGAGTCTGCCAAGTTTTCGCCTCTCGTCTCATTCCCCAACTTCCTGCCGTCGCAGAGACGCGACATTCGATGCGAAACATCAGACTTCCTGAGGCTCTTCAACTTTGCGCGTCGCGATTCCAAAGTGCCGCGTATACATAAAGAGGTTTCGATGGTGTCGTTGGTGGCCATTTCGCCTTTCAATGCCGCCGGTTCTCGCTTCCACGACGCTTCGCAAACTTGTGCCGTCCACGCTTGCAACAATTCTATCTCGTTGCCTCTTCGTCGCAAGCCTTCGTCTGGTGCCCCCTTCGTTTCTCTAAAGTGAGCAGTTTCGACATTTTATGTCACATTCTTACACACATATCCCGTCAGAGCAGTTCATTCCGTTCGTACGTTTATCTATTCCCTAGCCCTTCTTTCGTTCCACTCTGTGCGGCCCAGGACGATTTCTTTTCCCTTGGAGCGCGCTTTCTTTGGTTTATTTTGTTGTTTAAAGTATTTGTTTGCTCACTTTTATCTATCGTGTGCGAGTGGCCTGTGTCGTTGAAGGCCACAATAACTCCTTGGTGTCGGCTTGATGCGCCTTTCCGAAACGGAAGCCAGGCTCTGCTCAGAAGTGCGAAACCATAAAAAGAAAAGGGTAATAAAGGAGAAAAAAAGATGCATGAAATAGTAGATCCTACAGCGCCTTGCGAAGCGTGAAGGCGTCTTGTCGCCAGCTTCGTTGAACGTATGTGGTATATACGCTAGATCGCGTAAAACTTTAAGAATGGAGCCCACGCCAGACGCGGCGCCTGTGCGCGAATATGAGACGCCATTTTGGCGGCGCAACTCGAAGACGTTCGGCATGAGGGCTCAGAGACGTGGGCGTGCGTGCGCTTCGGGGCGAGTGTCCGTGTGCACTGAACGGCTTCCTCTTCTTTCTGTAAAGTTTCCAAAACGGAAGGACTTGTATTGCGAAAACGTAGAGCCGTCGTCGTGTTTCTTATTTGTTTCTTTTTTGTTTGTTTTTATTAAGTGACGCGTCGATTTGCGCGTGTGCCGTCTGTTCGTGAAACCCTCGCGCAGTAACTTGTACATATGTAGAGCTTGGCCCATAAGGACGGACTGCGTACGCAGGCTGTTTGCGAACAACTCCCCGCGTTCGTTGGTGCGGTAAGCTTTAGTTTACGATGTATAAACTTGATGTACACCCGCGATCAAAGGTATGCGGACCACGTGTAACGCGAAAGAAAGAAATATCCTCCATGCCTTGGCGTGTAACCCGAGACGCAAGGCTGCTGTCAAGACTTGGCACTGAGGAAAGCGGAGAACGTTTGCCAGCTTTTTGTCGTTAGTAATAGTTGCCGAGAAATTTCTTTTTTTCGCAGGGACCCAGCCTACATTTTTTTTTATCACAGCTTTATGTTTGCGGCGAAAAAAAAGGTAGAGAGATGCGAGTTTATTTTACTCCAAGTCCGGAGTTTACGTAGTGGTGGGGAGTCATCAAAATCGAGAGTCATTTCTAATGTGCTGGCCACATTAAGGGCCCGCCATGTTCATTGTGAATGCTGCTAGGGGCAGGGGAGTGTTCCACACGCTCCAATAATACTCAGGTCGAGCCACGTGGGCCGAGAATGCGTCATGTGATAGTGTAGGCTGAATGTGACTCGCAAAAACAGCGGAAGCCGTGCGATATCGATCTGTCAGAGGAAGATTTGGAGAAACATAAACAAACTTTGTCTAACGTCTCAGTTTGAAACCAACAGGGCACTAAAAGATGATTTAACAAAGCGAAAACGAGACATCCACCCGTTCGCAGCAACTGCTACAAAGGAAACCCATACGGGTTCCTCGAATGAAAAGCCTGGCAGTTGAAGAGAAATTCGTCCTGGTCCGGTACTCGAATCTGGAACCACCGCCTGTCTGGGGCAGCCGCTCTACCAGCTGAGTTAACCAGGCGGCTAGCAGATGGCAGGGCGAAGTCGAATTCGTCAACAACTCGTAGCAAAGGCAAGAGTTTGACGTAATAGTTCTGTGGAAACCCGCAAGGTGGAAGGACCTATTACACTAAAAAATGTGTCCCGTGTTGCCTATAAAGGTGAAACTTTTGCACGTTGTCAGAAGAAGTACTTGAAGGATAACATATAGACATTTAGTGCAAAATGAAAGGACAGACGAAAAAAAAAAAAAACCGCACAAGTTCTAACTTCCAACTGACATTTATTGCCAGAAAATGGGAATTTACAGACACAGGAATGAAAGAAGCCGAAAAAAAAAAGAACACGAAGAAAATGAAACCTATCATGTGCATGATAGCAGCGTGCGCGTACAACAGAGAAAAAACAAAAGCCTTCTCCCCATCACCAGCTAAAAAATCAAGATTTTTTTCTTGCGCGAGGAAACTGATGGCGGCCTGGCAAGTTTGTAACCATCACTCGGTACTTCTCTTCACCACGTGTTTCTTTATACAAGGACCCATCGCAGCGATTCTTTTAAACATCGCAGTGATGCACTTTTAAACCTAGCGTTGTTTTACATAGTGCTGCGATTGCCTTTTTTTTCCCCAAGTTTTGACGAATTTCTATGTCGCGCAGAAAAGTGACATATTTTATTCTTAGTGTTCGTTTCTGGACTCTAGATATTATATTTTACATCTAAGGCTGTTTCATTGCAGGTTTGATGCTTACGAACATTTTGGTTTTTGCCTCTGTCAAAGTGCTATTAGCGGGCACAGACCGGGCGCCAAGTTTTTCGGGGCTTTCATAGTCTGTGCCCCCAGCATTCCTGGGCATGCTAAAAATGTAGCAGAATGCCGAAATAAAAATGAATGAACGACTGAATGAATGGATTGACTAGTCGGTGATTCTGGCATCGTGCTGCTTGCAGAGGACGCACGAGTGATTCCCAGCACTATAGTGGTCGCATTCCTATGTGGGGGCGAAATTTCACCCAGCTTCGAATGCGCGTCAAAGTGTCTCTGGATGGTCAATGCTAATCCAGGGACCTCCACTACGGCGTGCCTAATAACCCATGTTTAATTTCGTGGACTTTCAAAAAAGCTCTTGCTTAGCATATTGAAGGTGCAGCGCAAGACGACGAGGACAAAAGGCAGGAAACACACAGGACTGCCCCTTCAAGATGTTCAACCAGTACTAACTCGCCCAAATGTCGATTCTTGCTTAACAATTCGTGCAATAAATAATTCGATTCTTAGTTGGCACCCGGGGACAGCTGAAAGCTTTTTGCTATTGCTACGCGTTCTCCCTCTTCGTGCGCATGATTTCTTTCGTTTTGCTTTGTTATCTTGTGGTTGCCCCATTTCTCGAAGAACAAATTCAATGTAAAGATCGCTTTCAAGTTATAAAGCTCAGGTCCGTAGTTCAGCGTTTTGTTGTCTGTCCTGTTCCGTGCCACAAACGTCTAAGCGTTGCAAATTACCCAAATGAGCCGGAACCAGCGTCTTATGCCAGATAATTTGGCTTCTGTGACGTGGTATAGATCACCAACCGAGGACCACGTGGTCTTAGAGCCGTGACCGCGGCTCCACAGTCACAGCACAGCGACGGCAGCGGCGGTCGGTGGGTTACGCACGCGGACGCGGTGCCGAAAAAAAAAAAAAGAAAGAAACGGTGCAGTGAGCGAGCTTTCGCGAGAAGCGAGCGTAAACAGAGCGTCCGGGAAGCCGGGGATCATGTGGCCCGCGCGGGTATTTCGGGTGCGTCCGGGGGCCCCCAGACGTAAAGCGATAGCACTCTTGGCCGACGTCGCCGCGACGAGCTCGCGGTTGGAGGCCAAGGAAGAGAAGGCGAAAAAAAAGAAAGAAGAGGTAGGAAGCTGCATAACCACGGCTGCTGCTGCTGCTGCCGTTGCTGCTTCTTCAAAGAGGACGTCGCTGAGCCACGGCCAGAGCCTCGAGCGAGAAAGAGCTGACGGCGTGGTGTGGCCGGGCTTTTCCCGAAATAAACCCCGGCTCTTGCGGCGCCGCTGCATTAGCCACGTCTTCGCATCCTTTCTTTCTGACCTCGCTTTCTCTCGAGCACGCTTTACTCTCTCTCTCTCTCTCTCTCTGTTCATGTACTTTGCTTCAGTCGTTTCTTGGTCGCGTTTAAGTTCTTTTAGTTGTATGCTTCGTATAGTGACCCTCCAACTCCTTCCCCATCACCAACCTCAATTTCTCTGCCTCGTATCGTACCTAGCCAACGTGCACGCTTTTATCCCGTCGAGTAAATATTTGCTTACTTTTGTCCTTCTTTATGGCCTTATTTTCTTATTTTGGTTGTCAAGCACTTGTGCTCTCCAAGCACGTGGACTTCGCGTATCTGCCACGTCGAAAAAAAAAGGAAATTGATTTTTGTTACGTTTGTTTGCAGGAAGAGGCGATTTCAAGAGGGGAGCGCTGCAGCTACAGCTAGAGACAATGGGCAGGTCCGACGAACACGGCCGGTGACACAATGTGTTCCTTCCAGCTATGGACCTCGTGATGTTGACACTTCGCGTTATTAATGTTCCCCGGAACCGCGGAGTCCCGGAATCGCAAGGGTTGCGTTCCCCGTTAGCCTCGGCAGTTAGCATGCCGCGTGGCTTGCGCTTGCTCCAGGTTGAAAGTGCAGCGTTAACTTTGGCCTGTTTATTCCTGGCATCTGCTGGCGGCTAATAATAGTATGCGTATATAGTAGTAGGTCCTTTAGAAGTCTGCGGCGAGGTCATATCTTATATACATATCTCAAGGACGACGTCTGTTTATCGAGGCTGGCGAGAAACGTACAAATTTTATGTGCTACTTTTCTTCACCAAGGAGAGAAAAAAAGATACATGTTATGGCGAGGTTAAAGTCATTGCTGGCTTCGTATTCGAAAGCTAGCGCTGCTGATTCAGCTGCGGTTCTGCAGGAATTCTTCGTAACGATTTATATGGCGATCTGTCCTGTGATGGCGGCTGGAGTTTTGACGTGGAATGAATACCGTAGGAAATAAACTAGCTTAATACCGCAGGAAGACTGAGAGCTCCTGGTTTAAGCCTGACTTGATGCCAGGTACGCGGGATAAGTGGAGCTAGCATTCTTGGTTAGCTTCAACTACTTCCCAGACGATGTCAGGTTATGGTGCTCCGTTTCTCATCAGATCTGCATTCTGTTTACTATGTGTTTTTGTTGAATTTAGGGGTTATGTATTTTCTTCCTTTTACTCGTCCACTCTGCAATTCTTGCAACTTCGACATTATTTGGAATAAATAAATATGTAAATATATAAACAGGCATAGGGGTGGAGCAGGGCAGGGCAAGGCAGATCTCTTGTTTAATTTGTGGCCTCACTGATACTCTTTAATTTGTGGCCTTGTATATAGTTGTTTAATTTGTGCCCTTATTGATGCCTGTTTAATCTGCGGCTTCATTGATACTTGTTTAGTTTGTGGCCTCAATGATGCCTGTTTAATTTGTGGCCTTAATGATGCCTGTTTAATTTGTGGCCTTAATGATGTCTGTTTAATCTGTGGTCTTATTGATAATTATTTAATTTGTACCCTTATTGGTACTTGTTTATTTGTTGCCTTAATGATGCCTGTTTAATTTGTGGTCTTATCGATACTTGTTTAACTTCTGGCCTTATTCATACTGTTTAATTTGTGGCCTTATTGATACTGTTTAATTTGTGGCCAGATTGATACTTGCCTAATTTGTGGCCTTAATGGCGCCTGTTTAATTTGTGGCCTCTTTGCTACACGACGTCAAGAAAATGTCATACGGTTTCTGACGTAGCTGTGATGTCGATAACGAGAAGTACGGCTTTTGGAGATTAAATTTACCATTAAAGTAACGATATTTTTTAGGTGTTTCCCAAACTTTCAGCTTCCTGAGCGTAATCCTTCTACGTACGAAAAACGTGTATTACATGTGCAACATCAAAAATATTTGCAACAGTCCTTTAATTCCTGCTCTGTTTAATATTAAGATCACTTTCCCTCGAAATTAATTTTGTTTCAATCGCCTAATTAATTTTATTCCCGTATCTTTTAAGTGTAATTGTCCATTCATCCTGCCTGACTACTCAATAATACAATAATACTCCTGTACTATTATTATTACTACCTGCGCGTTTCCTACTATCGCTAGATTCTTCGGCGATAGCAAGTTGTAGGTAGATTGCCATGTTTAAGGCTGTTCATCATCAGCATCAACATCATCTCACTTGATCACTTGCTCGCTTCCTATAATTACGGCGTTTACCAAGTGCGGGAGACTGGCCAAGAAGCAGGCGTTTAAACGGGGGGGGGGGGGGAAGGGGAGAGAAAGCTTGGCCGCATTTCGATGGGGGCGAAATGCGAAAAACACCCGTGTACTCAGATTTAGGTGCATGTCAAAAGAATTACAGGCGGCCCAAATTTACGGACTCCCGCATTACGGCATGCCTCATAATCAAGATGGCGGTTTTGGCACGTAAAACCCCATAATTAAAAAAAAAGTTCTTGAAAGCGAGAATTTCGCCACTGCCTTCGTCTTCGCTTATGGGCCACAAAGAACAAAAAGTTCGGCAGCATGTTGCAGTCCTGTAAGACGTGAAGGCGAAAGTCTGCTCCGCACATGGTAATGCATTAAGATATACGTTCGGAAGAAGTATATTGCAAGACATAACGAGCCGTAGTGTGAAGTAAGCGTCTGGCGCTGTAGGTCGACATACTCAACGACACATGCGAGCACCTAATGCATATATCTAAAGTTTCTTTGTTCTCTCTTTCTTGCCGCCATTCTTTCGTTCTTTCTTTCTATCCTTCGTTCTTTGTTCTTTCGTTCTTTCTTCATTTCTATCTTTCTTTTGTTTATTCACTCATATTGAGCCATTGCATCTCTGCTTGCTTACAGTGGTATGAGCCATTCCTGATGATACTTTTTGCTTCACTTTATTCGGGTGTGAGCCATTGCAATGAGCCACTTAAGGATTTCGCCTTGCAAAGGGCCGGGGGCACCGAAAGAGCCGAACGACCCCGCAGAATCATTCGTTAAGAAGCTAAAAAGAGTGTGCGTAAATTTATATTTGTTCGAGGTTCTTACGGAGCTTTATACTGGGCTCGACTCTCTCTATCCCGAATATTTAGTGCGCATCAACTTGTTCTCGAGAACCCCCCTCCCCCCTTCATTTTTTCCGTTCACTGCGCACCCGCACCTTTCTTATTCCTTCTTTCCCGCTGAATCCCTCTAATGCACGCTTCGCTTTCCTTCGCGTCCAAAACCAAGTTTGCCTAATCTTTTCGCGCTGTCTCGAGGACAAAAGTCCGCTAAATCGTGCAGCTTTATATAACATTTCTTTCGTTTTCTTTTTTCCTTCATATGGCGGGCTCCATAGCTATTGCCTGTTTTGTTCCTATTTAGTCCACAGGGTCTGCCTTACACGTCTTCGATTCTTTCCTTTCCGGGAACGCTGCTGGGGTTGACAAGGAGGGAGAATGAGGGAAGGGTGTTAGGCTAAGTGCGCGCACAGGCCAGCAAACAATGAGAACTCGACGACAATGCATCGCGTCTCAGCGCGCGTCGGCGCCAAGTTTTCGGGCACGATTGTGTCGCGTCTGTTCTGACTCCCGACGTCGTCTAACATCCCCCTATGCGCCCTCAAGAACATGCTCACGCAATCAACTGCGCAAGCGCCTATATAGAGGACGTAATCTGAAGCACAGATACACGCAGAAACAGTAACGCAAATGTATACGAGATTCGCGCGCTGAAACGCACAAACATCCATTCTAATATACGCACAAACACTCGCACGCACTTACGCAGGCAACTTCGTACACTATAGCAAACACAAAGCATGCACACAAGCTCATCACGTGCGCAAAAAAAAAGACACGAACAAATGACGCACACGCGTACAAATGCTCACAAAACGCAAGCACATATGCACACGTATGCGCAGGCTGTAATGACACGCACGTAAACACGATCACACACGAATACAAATACATGGACGAACACCCACTCTCTCACCCATGCTCTTACCGCAGAACACTCGCCGCGAGGCCGCCATTACCGCAGTTTATGGCGCCAACTCCCGTCTATATACACCGTCATCACAACAATGCCTACTCGCCGCACATCGTTCGCGGTCGCTTCCCGAAACGAACGCCCCTAATCGTCCGCCCCCCTCCCCCCCGTCGTTCCCTCTCTTCGTTCTCGCATCTCTTAGCGGCGCTATAGGAGAGCGTTTGATAACGAGCCAAAATCCCTTGGTTGGTGGTTGCCTGGTGTCCGCTGCCACTTGGCGCCTTCTGCGCTCGTAAGTCGTCCTATAATGCATTCTGGAGTGAGCTTTGTTGGCCGCACAAACGCGCGCGCCCCCCTTTTTCACGCCTGGCCGCGGCAGCGCGATTTGTATCTATTCAAAAGGCGCGACGGCGACGCCGGAGAACGCGCCGCCCTGTTCCGTGGTTGCCTCGCTGTAGTCGGAATCGGGTTTGTTTCCATAACGACGGACGCGTTGGAGAGACAAACGCGAGGCTTTAACTCTCAGGGTGTCTATAACGTGAAGACAAAATCGATATATTGCGCATTGCAGTCGGATAAATACAATTATATCGTTTTTGAGTGTTTTACAAACTCCTCGAAACGAAGTATATTTCGTCACAATGTTAACTTAGGATAAAGGCTTTGCAGCTGGAAAAGCTCTGTCAAATGCTATTGGGATAGACTGAAGGGCTAGCTGGTTCCCGATTTACACGAGCAACAGCGCTGCTTCACAGGGCGATAGAATAATAATAATTAAAAAAAAACGCGCACGCGGAGACAGCACGAATACTATAAGCAAGACTTCCAAGTATTTCAGTCATCATTTACATATTCTGCTTTTATGTTCAGTTACGCATTAATCTGACCTGTAATTTCAACCATCCACCTTGCAAAAATCATCGTAGAAATTAGGGTTTCCTTCGCATGACTTTTGGTACGTTCAGTCAACTTTCTGGTAGACGCCGCAAACCACTGTTATCCAGCGGCGGGCCGAATATGCGCAAATACCCCAACTCGCTCCATACTTACCAAGAATGCACCCCATTGTAAGCTAATTTACACCTTAATATGGGTGTAATTTTCTATAACTCGCCCCCTTACATCAAGGGAGTGTGGGTGTAAGTTGTAGAGTAATTTACACTCATCATAAGGGTGTACATTTTGTCTAACTCTTTCCCTTATGTTAAGGGTGTATAGGTGGAAGATGTAAACTGATTTACACTCTTCCCAAGGGTGTAAATTTTCTATAACTCACTCTCTTACATCAAGGGAGTGTGGGTATGAGTTGTAGGCCGATTTATAACCCTTATTCACTTTTAAGGGTGTAAATTAGTTTACAGTGCGGGGCACTCTCTTCTCAACGCGTTTTAGTTAGCCCAGACAACCCGCTCTGCCGTCCCGACCCCTGGAAGAGCTCCTCCGCAAGGCCTGCTTTGTAGACAATGGCCACTGCTAGGGGTTCGCATTAAAAAAAAACGTCAATAGGTCCAGGCAAACGGAGTCATCACCAATAATGTGGACCCAGCTGGACATTGACAGCGATGACTGGGACTGAGAGTTATTGAGAAACAAAGTTTCTCTACAGCAGTTGTTTCTTTCTTTGAGAGGAAGCTTTAGCTCTGGCCCAGCTCTGATACGCCGTCTATACAAATATGTGTAAAACGCAGAAGTGTTTTTTTAAAATAAGCTCTGGCCCTCTGTTTTAAGGAAATTCGTTGCATTTGAGAGAGAAAGTTATGTTCTAGCGACTGTTAGAATCAAAATTTTGATTTAGGACGTGATTTTTTTTTTACAGTTATAGCCACAAATCCGTAAGTTCAAAAGAAAAATCCGTAACTCAGCACGAATCAAAGATATCGCAGTTCTGTAAACTTCATCACTTCGAACATCTAAAGCAGACAAATTTCATACAATAATTTATATCGTACAAGATTTCACTACAACTTTTACGAGGGTTTTGCAATATTCCTAGTCGCATATCAGGGACATATTTAGGAGCCATGTATTATACTTCAATTTGGTCCGCTTTAGATGTTGTATTAGGTTCAACTTACAAAATTGATATAGCATTGTTGATTGCTGCATTACAGCGTTACATACTTTATAGATTTGCTTTCTGAAGAATTTGCGATTTTCAACAATTTTTATTTTCTTAAAAATGACTCCCTAAATCAAAAACATGCTTTCACGAGTCGCTAGACTCAAACGTTCTTTTCTTTTAAAAGCAAAACACTTCATCAAATGTGGTGCTCTGCTTGCCTTGAAAAAAAAATGATTTCTCTTTTACCATGCATTTGGATAGGAGTGCTCCAGCTAAATCTTCCTTTAAGCAGGACGACCCACGAGCCTTCACAGAAGACTATGACACAATGCACTCGACCGTCAGCCACCCAGAAAGCCACGAAAGCCATCAGAACGGCATCATAACTTCCAGAGGAATGGGCGGGGGGCGGGGGGAGCTCATTACAACGTTAAATGAGATAATTGTTATGTCGCGGACTGTGCGAACTCCCGAATGCACTCGCTGTGGCTTCGACTACGGACCTGTCTACCTCGATGAGAGGCGGCTTTATTGTACCGTCTGTGGCTGAGCGTTGCTTTTGCAAACAATAATAAGTAGGCGTAGCATAGAAAATTACCAGAACCAACACAGTAAGACATGGAGAAAGACACCAAGAGGGGCGCCGCCTACGCTTCTGCACATCTCTCGCTGAAGTTCGACATGGGGAGCCCTATTTATTTTTATTGCTATTTTTGTGATAGGATGCAACGTTATGTGCTGAGGGCCTATGACGGTGCGCTTGCGCAACAAATGTTTAGAATGCCGTGCTTCATCAGAGATTATAAGCCAGTACTCCGCGTGATAAATTTGGAGTACTCCCGCTACTTCATTTCTCCGTCGGTCATATGCACCTGTTCGTACTCTGCGTTCTTTTTTTCAAACTGGAGCCCGACGTTGAGTTGAAAATAGCTAGGCCGTAACAAGCGTGTCATAAACAACTTCGCTGCGTTTGTCTTCTGCTGCCCACTTCTCCATGTATTATTGTCCTTTTTTTCTCTACACCTGCAGTACGAATGACGATGCGTGTACGGAGTGACGTAAGTAGTACGGCCTAGAATAAATAGAAACTTCGCGGACAAGTTAGTGAAAGAAATATGGCTTTTTCCGGAACATCAGACACGGACCGATATGTATGCACTGCACGCAGCGCGTCACCTGCCCGCGATAGCAGTTATTGGAAATGGTCTCACCCTCATCCTCCTCGTCCGCCATTTGGAAAAGAAAAGTGACCAATAAATAAATAATATGGAATAAGCGAAATACATTAATTAACTCCTGCTCGCTGCTCCTAATTTTTCGAATTCTCCATGTCTACTTGTCCTGCTGTGAGTCACAACCCCCCCCCCCCCGCGCCTCACTCTAGATTTTAGTAATAACGACATGGGGTCGTCCAACTCGTGCTATCCTCCTTCAACGAGAGCGAGCTTCTACGCCAACCTCCCCCCCCCCCTACCCTTTCGACATGCTATCCTGGATCAGCGCCTCGTCACCCTGCCACGCAAGCACTATGCTCAAATTCAGTTCCTTTATGCAGTGATCCAATCCGCTACCGTATTTGAAGATATTAAAAAACTGAAATAAAGAAAAGACACAGCATGTTCAATTGCTATTTTTTATTTCTTTTTACCCGAAAGTACACCAACGACAGTATAACGGCGTTCTCGATTATTGCTATCATCGACATCGACACCTTGAACAATGCCGCAGCTGATGTATGCCGTGAAAGATACTTCCTTCATACAGAACCTCTGAAGAAGCGCGAAAATAAACAGTTAAGAAGGGGAAAAAGACAGATAAAAAAAAATAAACGCGCTGGAACGCCGGGGCGCCCTTAAAGCACGCGGCAGGCTCTCGGCCGCGCGTGCTCGCATCTCGCTCGCTTGTCTCTCGCCGGGGGTCCTGACTCGTGTCTCCCTCGTAGGCGGACAGCCGCGTGTCGCTGAGGAAATCCAGATCCACCGCCGAGTCGGACGGCGTGGCCCGCCGGTCTCTCCCCCTCGCGGCGACACCAGGAGGAACATCGCCACACTGAAGCACGCGCACAAATACTCTCTCTCTCTCTCTATCTCTGTCTGTCTGCCTCTCCCCATCTCCCCTTCACCCTTCCTCCTTCACCTCGCTTACCAGTTCCGTGCAGCGCAACGAAGCCTCCCCTATTAGTTTAGTTCCGCACATGTTCGACTAAGTTAAATATTGTTTTTTTTTTTGCAAATATGTTTTTGTTTATATCGTCGAACGTATGGTTGAACGAGATCGAGAGTGTAGGGCTCGCGTCACTTGAAGGGCACTGACACAATATTTCCGAGTCATTTTCTTTGTTTTTTTTTTCTTGTTGCTTTGATTGAAAATCTGGCACCTGTAAACCCCAGAAGATACGGTCACGAGCTTCGCAGCATGCTAAATAATTTGTTACAGCGTAGTTGTTAGCGTCTCGGGGGTCGGCATCGTTCGTGTCCGTCCGTGAACAAAAATTATCTCCATCAGCAATGGCTCGAAACCCCCTCAACGAGAAAAATTCACATGACTCATCCCCCTCCTATTGCAGAAGCTACGAGCACTCGGCAAAGTGAAGCGAACAGTGGATACGTGCATTGCAATCACGCGTACAACGTACAGAACAGCGTACATTTCAATAAAGGAGCTCAAAACGAGCATCCGAACCTTCAAAAAAGCATTGCATACCCGCCTAAGAATTCTAGTGGTGGTTTTGCAACAAACAGGTGCGCTTGACATCCAGTCTGATAAGGACCGAGAAGAGTTGATAAGGGTTGGATCGTGTTTGCCAAGGTTGATAACGGCCGATGAGGGTCGATAAGAGTTTATGCTGGTCGAATCAAGTATCATAACGTTGACAATGACACCGGGCCGCGCGGAGATGACCAAGTGGCACAATGCTTACTCATACTTAAAGGGTCACTAAAGTGAAAAATGATTTCTTCTGCATCAGTAAATTACCCTTCTACAACACCAAAAAAACCACTCTTACAACGATAAGACGTTTGGTAAGCCAGAAAAAGCGCAAGAACGAAGTACGGGTGGCGACGCCTACTTAAGTTCCCGCACCTGGGGGCTGTGACGTCTTGGATTTTGACGGCATCTTCTAGGGCCTACTAAATGTATATAGTGGTGCAGACTGACTACATTACATTGTGTTCTAAAGGAACGAAATATTAAACATCGCAAGTTTCGGGAACCTTTATTCAGCCAACGCGGCCCAAACGCGAAAACGTACTTTGGAATCCCTGACGTCACGCTGACGTACCGGCGCTGGGGTTTCGGCGCGAAATTCAAATACTGATACTTGGACCTTCATTTTCTCATCTGATAATCAAAGTATCTTTTTTTTAAATGAATGCCTGCAGGGTTCTCAAACAATGCTTCATTAGTCTAAACTGATTTCTTGTTTCGCTTTAGTGTCCCTTTAAACAACTCCCGGACCAGTTTCTGCGTGATTTTTTTTTATGGTAGCGTTTCTACAGCCAGTTTCGGCTTCGTTTCCACGCTGTCCAGACGTAGTGTGTGGTCACTTCCAAGGGAACAGGACATTGCGACGTTTCGACAATTACTCCGGCTCGCTCAGTCGCCTCGTGGAATGCTATACATCGGACCCCACAGTGAGCAGCAGGATACTTTTTATTTAGCGGAACCTTTTATTTGGGGCCTTAATTTTTTTTACAAAAATTGCTCTGCATAGGTAACCAAAAATAATAAACCTAAACCAAAAAACTTTGGAAATCCCGAACTATGTACCAACAACAGAAATCGCTGTTTAAGCTTCTGTTTAAAATCTGCTTAAGCTTCTCAAGCGGGAAAAATTTATGCTTAATTTTAGAGCTTACGCGAAATCACCAGATTGCTTATGAGGTTTAAGAGCGCTGTGTGATACGTCAGTCTTATCCAGTTTATACGTTTCAATAAGTGCAGTGATTTTAAATTCTGGGGTCGTTTTTCATTGGTCAGGTACCGGGTGACAAACTTGATACTTCAGTCCGTTTTTTTCTCATTTTGCAACTATAAAGATTTTTTTCCCTTGAAGTTGATGTCCGAAATCAAAAATGCACTCCTACAGTCGGTGGACTTTACCTTTAGCTTTTAAACGCAACGAGCGTGATAACATATCGGTGCAATGAATGCCTGTAGAGAGAGAGGAATGGGATGGGAAAGGAATGGATGTTAACCGGAAGAGCTTCTCTACTCGGCTAAGAGGAAGGGAGAAAGAAAGAAGGAAGATATTGCGGGGAAGTAAAGCAAACGTGTGAACAAGGAAAGAGAAGGTGGGAAACGTCTAAGAGAAGTACAGTCTCCCTGATGGGCCACTCAAACGTAAAAGCTTCCAAGACCTATATACTTGGAGTGTGAAGACTGTATCCGCCGGCGTTCCAGGACTGTCCGCTCCGAAAGCGGCTTGCGTTTCTGCTTCATTGGCGCGAGACCCACCCTTGCAATAAAAATGCTTGGTATTCGATTGCATTTCAATAGAAAGTCCGTTGAATGCAATAAGAAGTTCATCACTAAAAAAAATCTACACAATACCTAAGACGGCATTTTTTTAAAGGCACAGTTTTCGCTGAACTGCACGGATTGGTTAAGTTGGAGCATACAGCCTACTCTTCGAGTCTTCGCTGTCTATTCGCTTACGAGCGTGTTTGTGACTTTGTTTCTTGTGGACTCTAGCAGCAGTAGCACGAACAGCTACAGGATGTGCACGATTCATCGTCGCCCCTCGACCGTATCAGCGTCCATTCTAACCACCCGCGACTGATGTGGCGGCCCCCCGTGTGCGTTTCCTGTGTCTCTCTTTACGCTGAGCACAAGGTCGCAGGTTCGTTTACCAACTGCCTCAGCCACATTGCGATGGGCTGTTACCGAGTCGTGACGGCTAGTTAAAGAAAAACGTCAGGCGGGCGCAACTTGTCCGAAGTTGCCATGAACCTTAATCGAGAAGGCAAAAGTCGCTGGAGACGCCTTGTGAAGGTTTCAAACGGTGTTCATGTTACGTATATATGAGTGAACCGTACATCGTTTTATATTGAAGTGAACTCATATCAAGGAAATGAAAGACAAAATGCTGACTAAAGGGGTGTGAACCAAGCGGTTAGGAAAGGTTCCGGCTTGCACACGGAAGCCTTGTTCATGACGCCTGCAGTATATACGGTATACCATGCGTTCCACGTAAATTGTGCCAAAACGTTCACATATGCAAGTGCCACGTAGCTGGACAGAATCAAGCTAATGTTGGGTGCCGTCGCTTGGAGCAAGTCGCACTAATTTTTATATTTCGCCTACCTAGTTAATGAGTGATCAACTGCTCATATATTATATTCTGATCAAAAGTATCCATGCCAAAATTGTAGACCGTATTGAAAAATTACCGATTCAACTTTCCGTTGCCCAATACGTGCTGCATAAAGTGTTTTCCGAGCCTGAAAAAAAAAAAAAAAAAGCCCGCGGAACACATGACTTACGTGGGTAACATTGCATATATGGCGTGACGAGATGTAATTCTGTCGGTTTCTAGGGCGATAGGGATGACTGAGAATACACACTTTAGTAGCTCTAGGAAAACTCTTAGTACAGCCATCGAACAAAAGCAGAATCAGCTGATAGGGAAGCGCTAAACGAGCTCAAATGTTGAGGAATGCAATCGTTAGCTGGTGCTGGAGCCTTGAGCAAGACAACTCTTGTCAACAGAAGGTATATAAATTCCCCATACGTATTAAGGAAAGGACTCTGAGTGCCTACCCAAGTAGTGTGGACAAATGTATTAGAAGACGTTTCGGCTTCTTTCATTCCTTCTTTCTTTGTTTGCTTTTCTTTCTTTCCTTAATATATGCGTCTTCATTTAACTCCCACTGAAAGGGTGACTTTGGTTAAGGCTCCAGTACCAACTAAAACTTCCATCTGTCAATACTTCGTGTTATTTAGGGCTCTCAGATGACTCTGCTTTTCGCGTATAGCTGTGATAAGAACTTCCCTCGATCTGCTAAAGGGCTTACTGCCTAAGTTTCCCCATTGCCCGCCCTAGAAACGGTCCAAACGGTGGATCGTCACGCCATGTTGCGGTCGTCATGAACTCCTCTTCTGAACGCCGCGTCACATCAAAAAAAAAAAGAAGCTACACAAAAAACTTTCGGAGTGCTAACGGTGCAGGAAAATGTCGATCCAGCGGCCTCAGTGGGGGGCGCAATACGCCGTCGCAACATTCGCGCGGGAAAAAAAAAAAAATCGCGGACACGGTGTACGCATAGCCTGCACTACACGGTCGCACGTGTACAAAAAGCTCCCCTACCACGAACGAGCAGCTGAAAGGGCCGCGTCTGATCGTCGCATATCGAAGTCTCTCTAGCTGTCGTTCCACTATACGTATGCCTATCTTTTCTTTCTCATTTCGTTCTCCCGCATTTGTATATACGGCGGGATAAGCGTTTGCTCACGCCTCCCCAATCGCCCTCTGCCCGCACGCCCGCCTTCGTTTGGCTCTTGTGTAGCTGCAACCGCCCACCACACGTTTGCACGGTTTGTCATCGCGCGTGCGCGCTGTGCCCCCCCCCTCCCCCTCCTGCCCCTTGTCGCATTCACGCTGACTGCTCACTTCCCCCTCCTGCAGCGCCTCCGCTGCTCGCGCCCAGTGTACACAGTCCCTGTGCTCGCGGGAGAACGCCGTAAAACCGTGCAGCGTCTGCAAAGCTACACGAGGCGTGCGTGCAGAAGCACCGACAGTGATGCGCTCGAGAATATAGTGCCGAGTTCTCGGCAGAAAACATCTGTGAACCTTTCAAATTAGAGCTCCGTGGGCGCCGCAATCCGCGTTTGTCAGTTGCAAGAGTCCGTGACTGCCTGTTTTAGAGCACTATAGCGAGGGCCACATTGGACCCGCCTTTAGCACCTCTGCAATGCTTACAGCAGTCTGAAACGCGTGTGTTCTCGCGTCAGACGGTGAGTGGTGGAAAGGCTTGTATATACTTCACGCGGTGCTCGGATGTGTCCGACAGTGCCGGATTTGAGTTACAAAGTTTAACGGGTGTTCCATTCGAATCGAACGCTCAAATGTACGCGAGCTTTACTATACTGAAAGCTGTACATAGATAATCGCAGTCAATGCACTACGCCCTTCTCTGTGCAATGGTTGGTCCTTTTATTACTTTGGCCCCTACACGAGCATTCGGCTGTCACTTGTAAGAGTTTGCCCTCCAAAAGTCCCTTGTCCAATGTATGGCACGTTGACTACAATATTTCTAAAGAAATGAAAGTTAACGCAGAAGCTAATACCTCAAATACTCATTCTGGATATGAATTCCGGAGCAGGTGGAACTGTACAGAAGTGGTTTACTCATATTCTTGTGGCCCGCTTTGGAGAAATTCGACACTTAATTGATCTAGACCTCTGTGTTGTCGCAGATGGCTGAAAGCAACCTTGAAGTGTGTTTCGAATTCTTCGAGATTGCCTGAAGCTCGATGATGTAGCAGCACGACAATATACTGCAGGTGGTTTCATCTTCATATCTGTGTTCAGGCTGTGTTTGGGTCTCAGGAGGTTACGGACAAGCAGAAACAAAAAAAAAAAATTAAATGCGGCACCAGGGTTTGCTTCAATGTGTATCTCGTGCAACATAGCCGCGCAGTCGGCTTCTGAATAGAGTGTATCCTCTGTACCCTTTGTTAAAGACTTCATCGCGTTACTATCACAAACGCTGGACAATATGAAAACGCAAAGGTAGTTTGTAGTCGGGTATACGTATGGCTCTGCGGGCCTGGCAATCTATACTAGTGGTTATCGTCGGCTATCGTTCGAAGCAGACACTCACCAAATTAGTACTTCCGTACGTCGCCGCGACATTTGCAAAACTCCGTACGTTTTCCCCAACACGCGGCGACGCGACGTGGCATCGAATGCCTATATCACCGCGCGGAGGAATATGCGCGCCATCGCGAACAGAATACGTATAGCTACCTATGCTTGCACCGCGGAGTAATACGTTGCTCGCGAGGTTTTCGCTCGGCCGTTCTGCACCTATTCTTACTGCACGGTATTAGCGAGGCTATAGAGCGTGTGGACGAGGCCGCGCGAAGGTGCGATTTCCCGAGTGTTACGCGCCATTGAATTCGCGTATATGGCCGTGGAATTGCGCACTTACAGAGAGACCATACGCGCGTGAAGTTGCGCCGGGGTGCGAGGAATATATATCGAGCCCGTGTCTGTGTGTCGTTTGGGCGGCCTTTTTTCGAGCGCAGATTGGACCCATTGACGGCTTCATAACACGCGCTTTCCGCGTCAATTTTCCCCGTCCCATTCCGCAGTCGCTCTGGGAGTCCTCACCGCACCGTCATTGAGCTCGGTGCTCCATCCGACTGCAGGGCCAGAAGAATTCTATAGCTGAGCTCTAGGCTCGTGCATGTATTCCATGTTCCCCCCTTTTCTTTCTTTTTGCTTCTTCAACGTTGGCATTTTGTATAAACCCGAGCGTTGCGATTGCTCGTGTGGCTAAAATGTGATAAAAATTTACCCATAAGAATCTAACCATGCGTGAGTTCGTCGTCACGGTCAGCTGACGTGAGGACGCTATATAACGGGTAGTCGGGGCCCGCATATTGTTTTTGCGTCTTTTCTTATTTAAAAAAGAAAAAAAAATACTTACTGTTTTCGTAGTTTGGAAGGACAAATAACTCACTAATCCAGCTCACCTTATTCTATTTAGTGCCCCTTTAACTTGGAACGAAAGGCAGCCGGTCTCATGGAGAGCGTTCTCCATTGAGTCGTAACAATCGATTGCTCTTGATTACCTTTGGCTCGTAACATTCGCAGCACGTGTAGACAAATATATGTAGCATTCGTGCTGCAAATGCGAGCAGCATGTGCCTCGCCACAGTCGTCGTCGTTCGCTTAGCATAATCTATGGCCGCACGGCGCCCGACGAGACCCGACGCGCATCGACTCGGCGATCTTGAGGCACCGAACCAGAGCGAGCGCGGTCGTTATCCGGCGCCAGGCGGCCTGGCAAGAACGCGAGCCGCCGTGCCAAAACAGCCCCTGACGCGATGTGATAATCAATTCCGCCCATCGACCGAGACCCACCTCCGTATGGGTGGGTTATAGACGCGCTTGGCCGAGCAGGTTCGAGGGAACGCGGCAACGGATTTCGCGCTGAGAATGCGCTCGAGTGAGTGAGTGAGTGAGTAAGTGAGTGAGGGAGGGAGGGAGGGAGGGAGGGAGTGAGTGACGTGGGAGTGGGTGAGAGAGTGAGTGAGGATGACGAGAGTTGGTATAAATGGCTTTGAGCGACTGAGTAACGGGCGACTGTTGATTCAGTGGTCACTCATATATCGGCAACCTCTGTTTACATACGCAGAGCGCGGCTTCTCAGCATTGCAAACCACTTTACATGCCCTGGAATCAACGACATTTTCTGTGTTAGGAAAGGCGCATATAGGGTGCTAGTTGGAACATAGTGAACTTGTGTCTATATACGCAAATATTTGTACTGATTCTCATCACCGCGTAACGTCCACTTTTCAGCTTCGCCCTACTGGCAAACAAAGGCTTCTTCGGTCATCCTGCCCCGCCTTGTTTTGATTAATTAGTAAAGGAAATGATATAAAATCGACATTTTTGTATTGACCACTGCTTTGAAGGTAGGAGACGTGTGCGCCAACAAGCGTACGTCTAAGGCTAAATCATCAATTGGCGGAGTTTGCTCTTGTTTGTTGGTTCGTCTCCGGCGTAGCGAATAATATGCAATTGAGTGGGTTGCATTTTGAAACGTACTTATCATAGGTTTCACAGCTATGAGCGCCAGGAAAAAGTCCCGTGCATTGGGGGCACGTTAAGATCCCCATGTGGTCAAAACTAATCCGGAGTCTCCAACTACGGCCTTCCGCATAATCAAATCGTGGTTATCGCCACATAAAACCCTACAATTCAGTGCCAGGGAAAGTGGGAACGCTTGCAGGTGGTGTAACAATATTAGGAGGTTTGCAGGCATAGTACCGAATTACGTTTCCCACCATATACACGTGACATTAAACTGCCGCAGTTAGAGAATCGCTAGGAGTTGGGGGGGGGGGGGAGGGGGGGTTCGCCTTGCCATGCAGTGGACATGAAATAGACCGAGGATGATCATGACAAAGGAATTAACGCAACCCTAAGAGGAATACACTCACTACTCTCTCTCTCTCTCTCTCTCTCTCTCTATATATATATATATATATATATATATATATATATATATATATATATATATATATATATATATATATATATATATATATATATATATATTCCTCTCACTGCCATTTTTTTGTCCTCATCCTTGACTTCTATTCTGCGCTTCTCGTTTCGGAAAAAAAAAATCCGTCGTATAAGGCTCCCCACTAACAATGCACCGGCCGCGCGGTCTTTCCGCATAAAGAAGACAGTTTCGCAGTGCTGAGCAACGAACACTTCACCCGCGCGCAACAATGCTCCCTACTTCAAGAAACGACGTTAGGTTCCTATTTGCGTTCTCCCAAAAGAAACGTCTATACCACAGCACACCGCATATAGCAGACATGCTGTCCGATCGAGCGAGTGCCACGGCCACCAATATATGCAATGTTCCTATACGGCCGGGTGACGGGACGCACACTGTGGTGCGTTGACGGCTCGCCCATACACGAGCCCGGCCGCCGCATGCACGTATGTTCCGCTGCGCTGTTCGCTCGACATATGGCGGGCACGGGGCTTCTCCCCGAACGCATCGTCGTGGGTGCGCGAGCCCGCTGTGGACTTTTCTTCTGCCTCCGACACGACCGACCCCGAAAGCGACTGTGGGTGCCGTCGACACGGGTGGCCTGTCTCGTCACGCCTGCCATCTCCCGGTTCCATCTAGAAGAGAGAATGACGTATAGGAAGGGAAGGGAGGGGCGCATCTGGGTGATGACGTAGAAAGAAGGATGGGAACAAAAATGAGCAGCAACCTGCCGGGTGCATCCTTGCATTGAACGCGTAATCGCTATTGAATCGCTAAATTCGCCTTTTCGCTTCGCTTTTTCACAATCTTTCTCTCTCTCATACTTTGCCGTCTATAAGGAAACTGTGGCGTACGCTTGAACGTCAGTAAAACTTCTGTAAGGGTGAGTTGGCGAGTCCAGTAAAAGAGGGAGAATAGCTTGAAACCGGGACGACCACAAAAAGTCAGAGGGACACGCACGCTTCTGTGTGTGTCGCTCTCACTTTTTATGGTCGTCCTGGGTTGAGCTATTCTCTCTTTTACTAAGCTTGAATGGGCTACGGCCACGCAATAGAAAGTGGCAGTGTACGGTATATGCTAAGTCTTCACCCAAAGTTTCGAATTCTGTACTAACTAGTTATAAATGGAACAGCCTAACTGGAACCATTAGTATCGGAACAGTGAAACTACATACTTAGTTACGTAGTTTCTATACCCATTCAAGTATCGTTTTAGAAAAGTTTGACTTGTCGTTCTCGCCGATTAGTCGCTTGTAAAATTTCTGTCCCACTTCTGTTGCGGTTTTGCGGGGGCTTTTGGGCGACCGAGGTTCATTTATCCGATTAGAGTTGTTTTGATCTGTACTGCTTATTACGGACGCTTTACGCTTTCTTAACTATTAATGACCGCAATGAGAATGGGGTGACTGCTTCGAGTTTTATTGCTGCACATGTCACATTAGTCGGTGAACGTGATTTACTGTATACGTTCATTATAAAATATGAAGACGCCAAATAAACGGACACACACAAGAGAAGAGAACGGGACAGGGCGCCACTCACAACGGTTTTATTTACAGAACGCAGGCACATATATACCGTGAGTCAACACATGCGAACGGTATATATGTGCCTGCGTTCTGTGAATAAAACAGTTGTGAGTGGCGCCCTGTCCCGTTCTCTTCTCTTGTGTGTGTCCGTTTATTTGGCGCCTTCATATTTTATAATGAACAGCTACCAACTAGCCCAACAGGAAGTGCTTTTTATTACTGTATACGCTTGTGCAGCGATACTGTTAGGCGCCTACGAAGGGGAGGAGGTGCGGATATCTGAATGATCAGTTCGCGTATCGATTTGCATCGATAGTATGAACAAAGAAACACGTATGGATTACACAAGAATGCTCAGACGTACAATTGCAACCACAGACTCCACCTTTCGGGGCATTCCGGTTGGTCTTGAATATTATAGCCTGGATAGCGACGCAGATAAAATATATGGGTAAATATGCAAACACAAGCTGGTTTGAACGCGCGTGACCCTTGCAAAAGAGTAACCTATTAGTTGTCTATTCAAGCTCATGTACGTTCCAGATCGCGCAGCAACGACCTACCTGATCTCTTTTTAAATTTACGAAGTTATACCGATATAGTCAGCTTGCGTAACTTGTAGTTTTGCTTCCTTCGCAGTGGTTTTGTTTTGAGATTTTTCTCCCGCGTACGCAGTAATATAATTGGCAGCCTTAAAAGTGAATAAGGGTGTAAATCAAAGTATAACTCACACACTTACACCCAAAAAGGGTGTATGTGAGTGAGTCATATACCAATTTACACCCTCAACCTATAACCCAAGCCCTTACACCCAAAAAGGGTGTAAGTGAGTGTGGTATAGGCCAGTTTACAGCCTTGTTCACTTTTAAAGGGTTTTATTCATTTTAGCGTACGTTCGAGAAAGGTGGAAGCGTGTCTCTCAGCACGAGCTAATTAGCCGGCCTCAGATCATTGTTCGCAAGACGGGCAGAAAGCGCTCGGCGGATCGTAGTTAAGGGACGCAGGCACTTCGAATCATGTATTTAGAGACCTCGAAGCGACGTCTAGAACCCGACACGTGATCACCGCTTGTGTGTGTACATAAGTCCACGAAGATGAAGTCATCGTGCTTCAAGTGGCGTGCACTCCACAAGCAGTCCCCTTCGCCATAATTTTCTCTTGACACCTTTCGACGCGTTTGACAGCTGCTAACGTGCCGTTAAGTTGTATTTTTTTTTTTTACGAGCAACGCGTGAAGAAAATGGTTACCAACAAGCGAACACAAATCGGCATGTTTTCCTTGCTCATAACTGCTCTTCCCAGTAAGACAACTTCATACCCTATACGTTAAGGCTCGGGTAATTGTCATCCTTACATCTTGGATTTCACAACCCGTGTATGGTTGGAAGTGTAGAAGTAGACCTTGGGAAAGTTCAGCTTCACGATATCTATTATAGGTTACAAAAAAAAAAAGAAAAGCATCCTGCGTGTGCCCCTTACAAGGAGGTTTAAAGAAAGTTCTGGAGTGGAGATAATGTCCTGACGGTGAAGCCAATCCACCGCCATCTTACTCGGGGCACGAAGACACATGAGGGAATAGTCGAATACAGCAAACGCCTTCTTTTACACCTCTTTCATGTTTGAGATGGCTAATTTCGCAATAGGGATACTACTAAACGAATATCTTCGTTTCACTGGTTTTAGGAGGCGAAACCTGAATGCCGTGTTACATTTTCTTTTTCTTGTTTTTAGAGTTGTTGATATCAACACTGAGCCAAATATAATATTTTAGCTAGAAACAACGAGCTTTCATTTTCCAGCTACCGTATAGCGTTTACTTTCGAAAAGCAATAGCACTTAAGCTGTGAGCGTCCTGCGCCGCACTCTTTCAGAGGTGAAGTCAGGCCAAGTACTCGCATCACCTCTGCTGGTAAGCAGTAGCGAGCGCTGCCACTCCAGAATCTTTTTTTTTAAGGCTCTTCGGTTCGTTATGAGCACACGGTGGAACTGTCCGGCGCTCGCATTGTGTCCCTGCTACGCAGAAGATCGGTGACGCGATAGGAACCGCGCGGCCCCGCGGTGAAGTGGAAAGGAAGTACGGCACTGGGGAAAAGAGAGAGAGAGAGGGTGACGGTAAGTGGCGAGAAAGGCAATCAGGGAAGGGAGGGAGGAGGGAGGAGTGCTAATCCCACAGGGGGATCCCGGGCTTTCCTGCGCGGCGCGGTTTATCGCGATGAACGGCCCCTGCTCGCGTCTCAGATAGCGATCGTCAAATTGGCACGATGTGACATGCGCCCTTGTCGACGCTTCGGGGCCGCGTCCCGTCAAACTGAGAGCGGCGGTCCGGGCGAAACGGGGCTTTTGCGCTGTCCGGACGGGGGGGACTCGTTCGCGCACCCGGGCGCGCCGCGGAGCTAACAGAAAAAAGTTTGCATTTCCTCTCTGTGGTTGAGTGGAGAGGCCGTGGCGGTGGAGGCCGAGGGCCCGAGCCTGACGTGAGAGAGTGACATCCGGTTCTATACACCAGTTGTGGCCGGTACCTTAAGGTTCTCTACTAAAGTTACTGGAACGAACTCTGGTTGTGCGATCGTTCAACTGCCAGGGTAACATCGATTTCTCTAGATCTTCGTGCTTTCGTGCTTGTGGTTTCAGGCATTCTTGCGGATTCTATTTACTACTCTTTGTCTGCCTTTATTGTCTGCCTTGGCTTGCCAAACGCATAAGGGAATAATAATCGGTGCACGTGCATAATCACTGCGAATCGTGGCTTTTTATGGCGCGATGCCTTCTTGGAAACGAGCAGCTAGGTTGCGTTGTGACAGTGCCGTTTGAGGCCATAAGTGCGAAGTTTAGGCAGGTTATCGCTGAACTTGCGTGCATTGAAATTTGCGTGCGTTTTACTGGAAAACATGCCCGTAGGCACAACAAGCGCCTGAGATGCCAGGCAACCCTAGGCGACGAGACCGGCTAGCAGGGTTCATCACAACCAGGCTATGGCGGTGACACGGCATAAACTGCGACAGCAGTCTTCTTGCGGCTGGCATGTTATGACAAGGAAACAGTACGAAATCAAGTGCTAAGTGGTAGACCATGGCACCTTGCAAAAACAAAAAGAAAGCCACACACCAGAACAACGGAAATCAACACACATCAGTGGCAAGATGATGATGTATAGATGAGGAAGACATCCTCTTCCCATGTCGTAATCAGCTACCAGCCTTCCTAAGTGTCGACGAGTACCTCGACTCGTCGGAGCTCTCGGTGGGACTATAGGAAATTTCTACAAAGACGGATAGCCTAACGGCCATCCCACCAACTCCTATACGGTCTACCTCCTGCCTATATACTTCTCCGGTCGAACCCACGGCCCTCTGATGCTGCTGAGACGACCCTCTACCTTTCTCCCTCCTACCCTGTCTCTCTTTTAATCCCATCTCCACCGCCCTGCTGGCGCTGAGCCGTGCTCCCGCATGGGTTGCAGAAGATAGTGCTAGCCTTTGCTCCTTCCCAAGAAGAACTACTTCTCTCTCTCTCTAAAATTGAGATTCCCTCATTTGAAAACTCTTTGTTTACATAGTATTGATTTAAGAAGTCTTGAATTGGCTATCTATATTATTAAAACTTGACCCACTCATTATAGGAATGCAACTTCGATTACCTCCATTGCAGAACACCCAAAGCCTCCGAAACGATCTGACGAATATGCAATAAATAAACTCTGACAGGAAAATGGCATTGTCTGTTTGCACTTTTATCTCCTCGTGTAACAATACAATACTGTTAACAAGCCGGCATGACAACGGTACCGATGTTTCCCATCATTATTGTCATCATCGCCATATTTTATGCACAAAGCAGAACGAAGGACTTTTCCAGCAGTTTCCGATTACTTTTTCTTGCATCGGTCGAGTTCATTCTGTGCCTGAGCATTTCCTAATCTCATCACGCTATCTAATCTACTGCTGTCCCCAACTGTATTTACCTTCCCTCCTTCCCTCCATTATTTTATTCTATAAGACCACGAAAATCTGCTCTATTCTGCTCTACTTATTTCATAACCCTCCCAGCGGTCAACTTCCTTTCTTTTTTTCATTTGATAGCATATAGGCAAACCTCACCTACTTTGGAGATATCAACAGCATAGCGCCGATACGATGGTTTCAAAATCGAACAAACGTGACCACCAATCGTCTCTTTGGGAAGTTGGTGCCTGACCGGGGAGCTCATTCTTATCGCCTCATATCTCACCGGTCTCGGCTCTTCGTATGAGTGTCATATCTTGTGGAAAAGATTATACAATGACAGTTACCACCATATCTAATATCATCAAATCAATCGGTCGATCAATCAAAGGATGCTTGCTCTTTTATGACGGCACACAATGAAAGTTGGGTCCTCCTCAGCCGTGAAAAGGGTGCTTGTGTCAATTGCGCGTTTTAAACACATGTGGTGCGTTCATTCGTGGTCCATGAGGGTGCCGACGGGCTTGATATTCTTCCGGTTCGTAAAAGTCTGACACAGCGGCGCCTCAGTGGTGAAATAGTACATCGGTGTCTACGGGAAAGGACAATCATTAGCAGACCTGGTCCCGTATTCACAAAGCTTATGCTACGTAAGTACCATCCACGATTGGCCACTGCCGTGGCGATGGTGCTGTTCCCACGCCAGTCGTGTCAAGTGCAATGCAATTGACCATGATAAGCAAGTGATCTTACGTAAGGTAACCTTCTTTATTACGGAACATTGCGCGTTGCCTTGGAACACTAATTATCGTGCCAGTGTGACCGCACGTTAGAGCTCCAGGCATCCTAATGGAAAGACGAAGCTGTCAGAAACACGGCAAACACGTCATAAAATTCCTACGTGTGCCACAATAATGTTTTACGAGATATCAAGGAGTATGAGCGTCTCGTTACAACCTCGTGCTCGGAAACGGAGGGTTTAAGCCATGTAGCAATAGCTTCGTAATTTGGCCGCATGCGGCTGGTGCGGACTGTTTGGCAAACGGCTGTAGTCGGTGAGCCAACACCAGGGACATTTCGCTCTACCTTCGTCTGCTGCGATTTCAAAGGAGCTGTCTATTCGGTGCGCTTCGTGTTCTGTGGTGCCATTTGTGTCCTCTTCATTTAGACGGCATGTATCGTTAGATGCAAAAAGCGAGGATAAGATTTTGCCAACGGTTGGTAGACTGCCGCACGTAAATGCGAAAACGACCAACCGAAGCTTCTCTATTTCCACCGCTGTGCCGCGCGCATACGACCTCACCAAGCGGCGAAGGCAGTTGCTCTTTTTTTGCCGTTCGAAACAAGGCCGGAACATTTGCGGGAGGGGGTTAGAGGGGGTCGGCATCGAGGTAAGCTGAAGAGGTGTCCCCTATTGAAGGAAACAGGCCTTCTCCTTTCTTCACCTCTTGTACCCACAATGTCCCCTAGGGATTGGATTTGTGAAGAGGGGGCTCACGAAGTGGGGCGGAGAGGGACGCACGGTCTATTGTGCTCCACACAGTGTGCGCACCGTTCTCTGTACCATGCGTGTCCGTGAGCAGCTTGTGGGGGAACACCCGTCGCGCCTTTGCCCCGGGGTTAACAAGCCTCCTTTATTTCCCCGTCGGCTAGACATGCACCCCGGGGATTGGCTTATCGCGACTCCTGATCTTCATTGGGGACGCCCTTCCCCTCCGCAGCGCCACCACGCGGCCGCGCGCGCCTCGATCGCGCAGCAGCGCGGCCGCTCTGCGTGCAGCCAGCCAAGCTAGCGCCACCGGGTGTGGAGCGCCAACCTTTGTGTGCCACAAAATAGCGGCGTCGCGCGCCGGGATCGTTCTGCGCAGCCGCAGTGCCTCCCAGTTGACCAACGGGCGTGCGGCCGTGCGCGCGGGGTCAGCCAGACTCGCGCTATGCTTGCACGGCGGAGTACGGGATGGAAGTTTGCGCATTTCCGTGCTTATTTGGATTATCTTGAGCTATTAAGGGCAACTCCGGCTGCTTTTCTATGTCCACTGATCTTAATAAAATTTTGAGTATACGTACTCTTTTACACTATGATTATCTGTGCCAAGCAATATTACTGCAAGTCATTCAGTTTTCCCGAAAATGAATTTTAAAGATTGGTTGCGTTCCCTACTCATGACGATTAACTGGCCACCCTGTGTTTCTGACGTAAGAGACTACACTGCCATTGTCGCTGAAATCGTCGCTGAAATCGCCGCTGTCTAGTTCGCAAAATCTGTAAAAGCTCCCTGTGATGTCAGCAGACATTACCAGCTTCGCCTCTTTGGCGTAAGCGCCAAGTGTACTGCAAGCTTAGCGCGTGTTCTGCGTGTTTACATTATGGTTGTGTAGGATATGACGTCATCGACTGATCGTGACGTCACACAATGAATCTACCCGTTTTGGTTTCGGTATCTCGTTTATTGGTTATTTAACATTACTGATGAATTTCTAAGCAAATTGAACCACCCTACCGGTGACAGTACTGTCAATGCCATTTGAAAATGACAATATCCGAAGATGGTCAAAAATATGCCGGAGTTGACCTGTAAATGGTCCCTGAAACAGTTTTGTTAACATAGTAAGAAACCGTGGCCGATCTGTACACGAGGCTCCTGCGAAAGTGTTAGTCAATTAATATTCCACCACATGCAGCAGGGAACTTATAACGTCGTTTCAAAAACAGTCAAACATCGCTCGCTGTCTACTTCGCAATGTCGTCATGTAGTCACGTCACAAGCACCCAAGCCCGCCGGCAGCTATTTGCACATTTCGTGATCACGACAACGTTCTCAGTAATACCATATTTGCTAATTTTCGCTTAGATAAATGAAAAATACGCATGTCTAGCTGCGATTGAAAAAAAAAAAGTATTTCATCTTTGAACTTCCGGTCTACGCACGCCAGTTGCGAGTACCTGCGTCTGCTGAGTGTGGCCTTCGAGATCGTACCGCCGTGGTGTGTAGCGTAGATACCGCCGCTGCCACGAGGTGGCGCGACGACTCCTCTCATCGGCGAACCTCTATAGTTCACTATAGATGAGGCAATCAGACAGCCGCGTGCGTTGACTGGTCTCTGTAAGTGACGTAGTTCTAGGAACCTGAGCCCTCCTCTCGCGTTGAGAATACGCCGAACCTGTCTGAGCCTGAAGTAGCATCGCAAAGAAAAAAAAAGTAATCGAAAAATCAAATCTTCCGTGCAGGGCCTTGGCCCCTTGTCACCCCCCATCCTCCCTTCCTGTGTAGCTTCCAGAACGCTATAAGAGACGAAAAGAAAGCGGAACGTTAGAGTGATAACTATCTCTATAGCCCCGCTTACACTTGAAGGATACGAAAAATTTTCGCGGCGGGAGGTTCGTGAGGCAACGTTTTTAATAATGAGGATATTCTGTGATTAGTTAGAAACGTGTTTCAGGGCGCCCTTAAAGGCACGCTAGAGAGAGAAAAATGTATTGGACTGTATTGGTAAATTGCCCTTCTACCATACCAGGAAGGGAGAGAGATTCAAATGAGAGCAAGGCAGGGAGGTTAACCAGACTTAAAACGTCCGGTTTGCTACCCTGCACTAGGGGAAGGGAAAGGGGAAGTAAAGACGGAAAGAAGAGCGTAACAAAAATAAAAGCAAAAAAAAAGATGAAAAGGGACGAAATGGGGACATTACAGTCTTTCTAAAAGGCCACTGTCACGTAGAAAAGTCAACAGAGCCTTGACCGACTTTTGCTGTGACGACAGTTCACGTCGGCATTCCAAAACTGACTGTTCTGAAAGTGGCCTGTCGTCAAGGCGTGCCAACGCGGTCGCTAGTAACAGCCGGTGCGCGCTGTATCGAGGACAGTGGCAAAGCACGTGTTCGATAGTCTCTTCGCCACCGCAGTGTCTGCAAGCCGCGCTGTCGTCCATACCGACTCGGAAGGCGAAGGATCTTGTGTAGGCGACACCAAGCCACAGTCGGCAAAGTACTGCTGTTTCGAGTCGAGAGAGTCCAGGTGGGGGTCGCAGTCGAAGGGATGGGTCCAGTCGGTGTAGACGTGTATGTTTTAAGCTGGGTGTGTTCCATAAACTTTTGATGGCTTCATTCATACCAGGAAATTCGCTCTTACCGGAACAGGAGGTTTGTTAAGGCGAGAGCACAAGAAGGAAATGCAGGTGGCGAAGCCGATATTGAAGTTCCCGAACGAACTCGCCGTGAAGTCATGTATTTCAACGGCGTCTGTCGGCCGGCTCAATCAAATTTCACTTGGTAAATGTTCGCTAAATGTTATTCAGAAAGGGGCAAAAATTTAGCTTGCCAAGCTTCAACAACCTTTACTGTACCGCAATGACCCGCGTACAAAAAAGAATTATCACATCATACAAAAGAATAAAAACGGGTTGGAGTGCAAGGGAAGGCTTTACCAAATCCTGACTGGGAGCTTGCCTCTGTCGTTGAAAAGAAATGTGTACAATCATTCCATTCTACGGTGCTAACATACGGGGCGGAAACTTGGAGGTTCACAAAGAAGCTCCAGAACAAGTTAAGGACTGCGCAAAGGGCGACAAGGGAAAAATGTTAGGCGTAACGTTAAAAGAAAAAGAATGGAGCTGCGCAGGCCATTCAATAATTAGGGTAGGTAACCGGTCGACCATTGAAGTTACAGCATGGGTGCCAAGAGAATCGAAGCGCAGTCGAGGATAGCCGAAAATTAGGTAGGGTGATGAAATAGATAGATATTGGAAAGTACTTGTAGCACCCTTTATAGAATGGTAACCGATATATATAAAGCAGGTGCTTTATTTTAATGTGGTTAGCATTCCTAAGGTAATTCATGCACTTTCCGGGGGCTGACTTTCTATCTACTTATCTATCCATGTCTCTAACCGTTTTCCCACCAACCTGGATCACTGAGTAGTCCATAGTCTAATAATTACATCATCGGGCTGCCCTACTAAGGGAACCAGGTGCACCAGACCAATCGTGGGGCCAACTTCAGTCATAGTTTTGTGATATTCGATATGTCCCGCTCATCAGTTGTCACCCGTTTCACGCCAACTTGTGTGACTGGGCATGCTCTATTGCTGATGTGCCGCTCTTCATGAAGCTCTTTTTTTTACCCCAAAATTGGTCACTGGGTATGCGCAACTGGGTATGTACCGATCGTCAAAAAAAAAACCTTTTTTACGACCATGTCTTCGATGGCTGGGTGTGTGCCAATGGGTATGTGCATCAAGGCATGTGCTGCTCTTCAATAAACCTGTTTCGTGCCAATTTGTGTCGCTGGTTGTGCCACATGATTAACGTGCCGCTCCTCGGTGAACGTCCTTTACGCCAACTTGGGGCCACTAATGCAAATGCACATGTGGCGCTCTTCAAGGACAAAAAGTAGATAGCCTTAATTTGCCTAGTGTTGGTCGGTGTCGAATCCACGTCGTACATACATACATACATACATACATACATACATACATACATACATACATACATACATACATACATACATACATATTCTCTGGATATGTCTACACACATGCGCCACGCGGGTCACTTCGCCGCCGTGGCGATAGATGGCGCAGCGTGCCCAGAGAGAAGGGCGAGGGAGGAGCGCGGCTGCCCACGCGCCTCCTACGTGCACGCGTTTCGGCGGCTGCAGCACCATCTGTCGATACATTCATCGTGAGATGGGATCTGCAGGATCTTTTTTTTTATATATATTGACACCCAATTCCCCTTCATTTTTGAGATTTTCGTTCCTTCGTTTACTTTCTTTTAATCATTCGTCGCTCCGAGTTGCCCTTCGAAGAAATAACGGAGGCGCGTCAGCGTCCGAGCCAATGGCGGAGAGCGAAAAGGTTATAAACGGGCGGCAAAACCAGCGAAAAGGTAAAGCACAGAGAGTAGAAGGTTGAAAAAAGGTGACCGATTTCGCCGATTTAGAATGCCTGTTTATGTGCTCGTGTACGTTAGGTAGCTCTATTTCCGTCAATATAGCGGTGGTTAGTTCTCTGTCACAAGAGAAAGCGAAGGTCAACAAGCGTGACAAAGCCGGCTTATAGGTAATAGTTCATTAAAGACAGTTGAGCGCATGGAAACACGTGGGCCAAAGAAGATAGGCTGGTCACGTTGATGCTACTAACAACGTTGGTGTTTATTTCCTTCTCCGAGCCGAGCAAAAGTGCCTTCAGTAAACAACGTCACATATCACGTGAACCTCCTTTTACTAGGCATGACATATCTATAATATTCATTGCCACACGAGGAGTTGTTACGGTGTATTGAGTAATGTACAGATGAATGCGGGAATCTGGAGTTTTCTCGTGTGGCAAAAAGTGTATCAGTAAAAAGCTTTTTGTAATTACTTGGTTTTTGTCTATCTTCGACGTTTATTCAAAGGAACATTCCTTTTTACAAAGAAACCCGCCGTGGTTGCTCAGTGGCTATGGTGTTGGGCTGCTGAGCACGAGTTCGCGGGATTGAATCCCGGCCACGGCGGCCGCATTTCGATGGGGGCGAAATGCGAAAACACCCGTGTGCTTAGATTTAGGTGCACGTTAAAGAACCCCAGGTGGTCAAAATTTCCGGAGTCCTCCACTACGGCGTGCCTCATAATCAGAAAGTGGTTTTGGCACGTAAAACCCCAAATATTATTATTATTATTTTACAAAGAAAAAGTGTGTGTTAGCCTCCTGTCTGGCTCCCATTTTAAGCACTTTATCTTTATCTAAGATTGACCAACATGTCCCAGCGCCTATAGAGGGACATAAGTGCATAAATTTTGTTGAGATATTCGGGCGATTATTGTGTTCATCGATTGTACATTTGAATGTTTCCAACGTGACGGTGATGATAGTGTGTTGATCATACGCATTGGTCTCTGTCCCATCGTTTTTTGGAAATGAAATGCCAGTACATGGAATCAATAGATTCTTAGACGTTAAATCATTGTTCACTGATCGCCTTACCGGCTGGTGTTATGAATAAACTCGTGGCAAATAAGGCACTTCTCGCCTTCCATTTCGGCCATTCAAAGTTGCTTAGAAGGGGCATCACTAACGTGTGCTGTAACAGTGCACCTGACAAGGCTCGCCAGTATTTAAAGGACGCAAGTTTTAAGCAGGAAGCGAAGGCCTCGATAGAAAGCGCATGTTAAAGTGAATAGCTTTCCCTTGCTTCTAAGCCCCGTTTTCGTGGCATTCGGGTTTTCGCCGCGACAGGAAAGCACCAATGCATGCGGGGTCCTGAAATCGACTTGCGGAAGCGTTCGTCGCCGATCGCGAAATTATTAACAGCTCTTTGAGGCGCGTGTCTCAAATGTAGCCCGAATGTCCAGCTAAATGAAATGCCGGATAGCGGGCTTTTAGACTCGTTGGACATTGATCGAGACTCGTTAAGTGTTCCTTCTCAGGTTGATCTTCCGTCTCGCTTGGCATTCGGCGTCGCTGGACATTCCGTCTCGGTTGCACATTACTTCTTGGTTGACGTTCGGTTTCGCCGGTCGTGAGATCCCCTTGCGCATTCTGTCTCGTTGGGCAATCGGTTTCGTTCGTCATTCACGCCCTCAATAGTACTAATGCACGTGCCTGAGTACGTGTTTTTCTCTACCTTTATTTTACTCTCTTAAGAGGACAAATGAAGAGAGCGTCGCAGAAGAATACTTCCCCAATAGACTCGTTTCGTAACGTTCTTTATATTGTTCCTCTAGTGAACCGCCATCTCGCAACTGCACGCGATATCTGCGCCTGCATTCTTTTCCCCGCCGAGTCTCGCGTGTCGAGAGAGCCGCTTGCTCCGTGGTTCGGCGATAAGCATCACCCACTTCGCTGTGTTAACGGAGCGCTTGTTTTCGCGTGCCCCAACCGTATATATGCGTAGAGTGCCGACAGGGACCAGACCCCTCGCACGAAAAGGAATGAGAGAGAATGAGGGTGAGCGGCCGATCGCTTGTCGTCGCCGGGAAACTACGACCCGAAACTCGCATTGTTGTACAAATCGAGAGCCTCCCCATCTCCTCTTCCCCCGTCTTTGTGTCTTTTGTTCTCGCGCGTTTCCTTATCATAAACATGATCGCACAGCGGCGCGGACCGTTTAAAGCCGCCAGCTGTATTAGAAGGCGCACGGGGGCGCTACGGACGGCTCGTGCTTTTGGCCGTCTGGCTGGTGCGCGAAGTGTGGGGGTGCAGCGCGCGCCATCTATCGAATTGCACAGCAGTTCGATCGGCCCCTTTCATCGCCTTTCCCTAAATACCTTCTCTCCTTCTTCCGCCGTTTTTGTGTCTTGAAACCCGAGCTTGCGGCTACGTGTACGAAACCCCGTTAGCCGCACCGATGTTCAGACCACGGCTTGACAGCTTAGCTCGCATCGAATGTCTGCGGAGGGCGTCGTATTCACGGTGGACCGACGCGAGGAAGGGATTTCCAGGTACATGCACCAGACTGTCAAAGCGTTCTTTGCCTCTTGTATTGACGGGAAGAAGTATCACGTTGCATTTTCTTGAATCACATCTGTATCAAGCATCAGGAAGTCATACTAACTGAAGTATAGCCGCCGGTGCTGTATGTGTAACGTAACCGTCGTTTAAATGGACGTTAATAAACAGGCATCTCAGGCTGTGCTTGATCGGTAAATTACACTTCTCGAATTCTGGAACGCTCACGCTATAACACGACCGGAGGCTTCGCATAAGCCAGCAATTCGCAAAAACAGAGGACGCCAACTTGACGCTCTCGCGCTCTCTACTTGTGGCCATCGCTGAGTTATGCTCAACTGTCAACTTCAGATTGTTCAAGTTGTTGGGTTGAGTTTAGTGGTTGTAGGCTACTGGTGGGATTAGCCTTGCAGTTGCTGCCGGCAATTGCTCCACCGTAGCGACACTTAAAATAAATAAATCACCTAAATCAGACACAGACCTCACAATTACAGATAGCCACTCCTAAGGTCACCATGTGGAGGCCAAATCCGTGTCCTGCAGGTAATTTAAAAGAAGGCGAGAAACCTCCTTCCTAAACAACTGGTTCCCGCGCGGGAAAACGGTGTCCTGAAGAGCACTGTGAGGAACTCCTGTCTTCGTGAGGGACCCGAATAAAACGCTCCTTTCTGGGTTATACAAATTGTTCAATTCAACTCTGTTGAAATCAGCTCGATGTTCTAGTACAGCGTTCTGCTCAACTTCGCATTGTCATCGAGTTTGACTCTACAAGTAGTTGTAACGACACGTGATGCGGAGTTACACGAGAGCTGGTAGCTGTGCGAATTGTTGCGGATTGAGTTTAGAAAGGACGCCACAGAAAAAAGAAAAATACGCACACGAAATAGGACCTTGCGCGTACTCGCGCTTCTGTCATCGTGTCAGTTCGTGTCCGTGTTTTTTTTTTTTTTCTGTGGCGCCTTGACTTTACGAGGTCGCTCACATTCGCTATATGACTCATTCCGATTCAGAGTCGCACATAACTATGTACGATTCACTTCCAACCACTCGGACTTACACCCACTCGTACACACTTCGAATCGCCACAAACACAAGCAGGCACTGGTGGCTTCTAAGTCTGAGTGAGTCACCGATAAACAAATATGCTCTCTGTATACAACCGCGTGCGAGGGCCTCACAGAAAAACGTTCGCACACTTTATCATCGGCAAATGGTAAAACGCACCGTGTCCGCGGCTTAACCATTAACCTAACCATTAACGATCGATGTTCTACGTTAATGAGTTAATGTTTGTCTGCACGATTGCTTCTCTTCAATTGGCTGCAATGCGTCTCTCGGGCTTTGCGGAAGGCAGACATATAGAAAACATATATATGGCCCTCATGATCAGTGTGCTTACACGCAGACCTACCGCTGACTAAAATTTCCTTTTTCGAATCGCACGCGCTTTGATTCTGGTTTGCACGATCGGAGGAAGTAACGAAATTACAGTTTCTTTCTTTCACTTAGTTTTGTAGAGACCACGCCCGTAAAGTTTATCTCCTTTGCTTTCTGTTATTTCTCGCGGAGCGCGACTGCACAAATGAAACTGTGAAGCTGTTAGAAAATTGGCGTCCACATAGTTTTTTTTTTTTCGTCACGTATTCTTATCGTACGCCTTTGCGGTTGTGAGGGAAATCGCAGACGAGCGCGGTCACTCGAACCGCCTACAAGCCCGACTGCGCGTATGCGCGAAGGCGCAATTAAACGCAAGGCGAAAATGGGGTCTGCTCCTGCGTTAATCGACTGATTGCGCATGCACTAACAAAAAAAGAAAGAAATGCTACGCTCAGCTCGCCAATAAGCTCGCTTTGATCCGCTTGAGAAGCCGCGCGAAACGCGCCCGTTGCCTTCTCTGTATGCCCTGTATGTATACATCTATATGTACGAGTCTATTACACGTATGATGTATGTTGTATGCACGTACGTTCAGTACGTGCGTGCATGTGGATGTACGCATGCGTGCGTGTACATGTATGTATGTATGTATGTATTTATGTATGTATGTATGTATGTATGTATGTATGTATGTATGTATGTATGTATGTATGTATGTATGTATGTATGTATGTATGTATGTATGTATGTATGTATGTATGTATGTATGTATGTATGTATGTATGGTGTACGCCATGTTCATGCACGCTTAACAAGCACAACTCAGCTATGTTGCGTTCAGCTTCTGTAGCGGATCGGAGCAGAAAATCGGTCCCTCGAATAGTTCGTTTCGTTCGGCGTGATACATGTCATCTAATATGCAAATTATTCTGCTCGTACGCGTGCACAGACACAAACATGCTGAATAGATCTATACAAATACGTGCGTGCACGCATTGCATTCACATAAGCGCACATGCGGCCATGCATGCGTAGAAAAAAAATGCACGCACACTCGCACTCGTGTGCGTAAGCGCAGCCGCGAGTCCTTCTTGCACCTCCAATTTGGGATCTCCTTTATGCAGCCGCTGGGTGGTCGTCATCCCACGTTTCGGTTGGCAGGCTTCCCAACATCCAAGTGGCGCGCGGTTCTAATTACTTTTGAGAGCAGCGTCTCTCTCTAATGGAGTACCCCGAAATGTTCCCCTTCCGAGGTGGCTGTATACGGCTCATTCACGCCTGAAGGTATATACACACCCTATACCAGCAGTGGCAGTTTCGCCAGCGTTACACTTGCCGCGGAACCTATTTGGGCGAGAACATTAGCACAGATGGAGATCCTTTTTAATATACACGACGTGTCCAAGTGGCCACGTCGGTGGATTATCAGTAATGCCAGCAATAAGGACAGCTGGGACAAGGAACGCAAACGCAGAAATATGTCGTAGAAGAGAGTAGGTAGAATAAGAACAGCAGTGAGATTAGCAAGACTAAAAGAAACAAAGAAATAAATAAAAAAGATACAATGTTCCCCATTGAACCTAGGTGTACCGCAAAGTTCCGCGTTCGGCGGTCAGCCTCTCTTGCCTACATCCATAGACGTTCGCGTGTGGTTTGCGCTGGCATCGCTACTAGTAACGCAGCAACGAAAATTTCAGACTCATTGCATTCAGATTATAGCCTCGTTTCTGCCACCCCTGCGTGTCGCCGACAGTGCAGAACGCCGTTATACACTTCCGTGTTTGTCGCGGCTGTCGCCCGTTATATATGTTTGACGCATAGTGAAGTTGCTGTCCTGTCGTGCCTTGCGGGAAGTTCTTGCAAAGTTTCGCACTTCGAAAATTGTCTGAAGAGTTACTGTTCTATATAAATCTCGGACCGCACCGCGCACCTCATGAGGCACACAGCCTCCAGACGCAAAACTTCATCTTTTTGTTCCTCTACTGATTCTGCTACTTAGGTATTTAGTTAGTTAGCTAGTTAGTTAGTTAGTTAGTTAGTTAGTTAGTTAGTGAGTTAGTTAGTTACTACTACTAGTACTACTACTACTACTATTAGTAGTAGCAGTAGTAGTAGTAGTAGTAGTAGTAGTAGTAGTAGTAGTAGTAGTAGTAGTAGTGTCATTGCTAACACTAGTGTGGAAGATAAATCTGGCGCAGCAATTGCTCCGGCTTCATGGGCCATGAGTTTGTCTGTAACATGCCTTTGTCTATAGGTCTTTTTTTGAGCTGCACCAAACTTTGAAAAATTGCCTGTGGCAATAGGGCAATACAAGCCCTTCATAGGAATTACTCGATGAGGCAGTAATTACTCCTTTGAAAAGTCAAGTGTTTAATTGAAAAATTAACACAGCTAGGTACGCTAATTAAAATTTTGTTGATTTACTTTACGGCGCATATTTCAATCTACAAATTGTGGCTAATGAGTTTGCAAGGCATACAGACTTGAAACGACTTCAGAGGATGGCACTCGCTTCGATATACGTGCTATCAAAGTTGCAGTAAAAATGCACTGTTGTCCCACTTTCTTTCTTTAATAAAACGTCGTTTCATGCACTGAAGCACAAATGTGACTGAAATGCCCGTGCATTTCGTTGGACACACCGAAAATTAATGTCTCGAAAATGGCGGAGTCATGAGAATCCGTTCTGAGTGGATATGGCTTGCGAGCTCACCGGCTACGATTCCTGTATTGAAATACGTGCCATGAAGTAAATACCTGTAAAGTTCATTACCGCAATTATGTTACTTATTCAATTGGGCACTTTGATTTCTCGTATAAGTAATGCCCGCCTCACCGAGTAATCTAGGTCAAGGGTGATAACTGTGCTAACTGGCGCAGAAAACTTTCAAAGATTTGGCCCAGCGAAATATATATATATATATATATATATATATATATATATATATATATATATATATAAATAAAGAACACACACACACAGAACCCTGATAACTTACGGGCCACGGAAAGTAAAGAGGATGCTATTAAAGAGAAGGTTTCTTTACCATAATTTCAGCATTGCGTATAATTTTCGTGGTCTTTACATACAAAAGCCATGATACGATTGTTCCAAGTGGTCAACGCTAACATAGCAGAGCGTGGGTGAAGGCCAGTCGGTGATTCATGATTTTGGGAAGTTACCGTCAGCAAAACACGATACTTTATAGAAAGGGACAACACAAACCGCTTCGTCCTGTCCCTTTCTTCAAGTCTCGTGTTTTGCTGGCGGTAACTTCCCAAAATCATCGTTAACTGTGAGGCGAATCTGCCCACGGAAAAGTCCCACATTCGATACCACATTCGTTTGGGGTATCTATCTATCTATCTATCTATCTATCTATCTATCTATCTATCTATCTATCTATCTATCTATCTATCTATCTATCTATCTATCTATCTATCTATCTGTCTATCTATCTATCTATCTATCTATCTACTTTTGTCCATCACATCGATTGCTAATAGCGTTAAAGTCGTCATTCAGCTCTAAAGGATGGATGCACTGCCATTCTTTATTATTATTATTATTATTATTATTATTATTATTATTATTATTATTATTATTATTATTATTATTATTATTCGTCGTTACAAGGTTATGATGATAATTGTCATTTCTTATCGCAGGCAAGCGCATGGTTTTGGATGAGACGCGGCTTGAAAACTTTGTCGCGAAGCGGGCCTTAATTAGCCTTTCGCTGGAAAAGTGGACCAGCTTGCTGCGCTAGATTGAGCTACGGGCCCTGCAGGGGAGATTGAGTGATAATTAAGGCAATAGAGGTGAAAGGCAACACGTCAACACGTGCGTTATAACGACTTAACGTCAACCAATGGAGGATTAAACGCGTCCGCAGAAGTCTCTTGCTCCTAAAGGAGCAGCAATCATGAGTATAATTTAACACATATGCAAAAACAATGTGGCCACCCTTACTTTGATGGGGGCCTTGGAAAGCTAGATAAAACGCACGCAAATATGGAAAAGCGGGTGACGACGCCCCATAGTGTTCCCGCAGCAGCTTGCATTCCGTGACGTCACGGACTTTGGAAGCGTCTCCTTTGTTCTAGCTATAGTTATTTGTTCATCGGTAAAGGATGTGCCACGTAGCATTCAGAAAGAAACAAATAATTATCAAATTGCACGTCGCGAGAGGGCTCTCAGTTATCCAGAACGCTTTAGTGGAGGGATCCGGATTGGTTTCGACCACCTGGGACTTTTTTTTTTTAACGCGCGCCAGAAGCACTGTACACGAGCGTTTCGCGGCGGCGGCGCTAGGGGGCGCCACGCGTTGGTAAAGCACTAGAGAGGAGTCCGGCTACAGTACGTGCCTCATGCATAACTCGTTTCGACGATGTCAATACGTTGTGTTGCCATATCGATTCAATGCTAAACCCATTACCGTCGACAGTCGTCGTGAATTGATTCTGCTGATTTCCTTCTTTTTTTCTTTCTGTGCCAAAACCGTTCCCAGGTTCGAGCTTGAAATACGTGAGCCTGAAGTCCGTGAGGTCGCATGATTCGCTATCATTTCGGTGGGAAGTTCAAGAAACGCAAGTTTGACCCTAGTTTTGGTCAATGATAATGAGCCTCCCGCCGCAAGATGAATGAAAACGGAGTTGTATAAAAATATTTTGCCAATCTAAAATTATTTTTTGTCGCTCTCTGGTGTTATAGCTTAGGATGCGTTGCAGCGCCTTCGTCGCCATCTGCTTTATAACGTACAATGACGCAAGAATAAAAAAAAATTGCTGAAGGTAAGGTACATGTAACATATTAAAGCTATTGTAGGATAACTTACATGCGCGTTTTATCGGTTTTACAGAAAAGTACAGTTAATAAGGAAATCGCATAGCCCCACAGTCCGAGGGTTCCATGCATAGCCATAGGTGTTTTGTAAAGGTTGCAGGTGGTGAAGAAGGGCTAGCAAAGTCGTGCGTGATGGTCAACTCTAATTGAAGCAGCGAGGAGAGCAAGCATGAGTGCCAATTCTTTACCTGAAGCACATCATTTTGTTTTAAAGCGTATAATTTTAGGACTGCACTGAGAAACAAAATGGCAGGTGTAATTTCTATCTTGCGCATGTTGTTTTGTGTGTCGCAACGTTGTCCAAACATTCTGCGCCAGAAATCTAAATCTTAGCATTTCTAACCATCCCCGACCAACGTTTTTATATAAATAAATTTCAATTTTGCTAAATTGCTTATAAAAGAGCAGTGTATCTATATGACGCTATTGAAGGCAATATTGGCGTATTAGCAGGGCTGGTAATTGTCCATTTTTTGTTAGCAGCGTTTATTTTAAATGGCACCTAAGCAGAGAGGCGATGGTTAGCGGATGTGAGGAAAATCCCAGATCATAACTTCCAAGATTTTCAGCGAACTGCGGGTGCAGCCTATAATCTCTGAGGTCATGCCGAGGGATGACACTGTTTGTCAACGTTCTGGATTTTGCGCCATTTCTGGCGAGTGGTAACGGCACCCCATTTTCTGGCGTTGTTTTTTTCCGTTTCGACATCTAAAACGCCTATTCTTACGAACTTCCTGTGACGCGCAACTCGCACGTAGATCTTAAAACATCACGGAGTTCTCTCTATGATTACATTATCTGAAACTAAAGGCTTCTTGCGCGGTCCCAAAATTTTGTTGCAGTTGTCCTTTAATGGATTTTGTCGCTCTTACTTCCTGTAAAGCTGAACAAACAAAGCATTTCCATTAGATAGCCGTATAGGGCTTTTCCGTGTGTACTGCCTCTCTGCGCTCGTACTGGTGGGTCCTTGCGTTAAACTTGTGAACGCGACATAATCTCCCGCGGGCTTGAACTTCTTTACTGGTTCGATGGACGCTTCCAGCAGCCAAAGGGCACACGTACACTTGGAGGTGTGGTCTTCGGTTCGACGCAAATGAGGCGTTTCCTGTCATAACGTAAATACTCTGTATGTCTTCGTGCGGTCGACGCCCTTCTAGGCTCAGCCCGCGCTTGGGGACGCTTAACCCTGCAAGCGTACGTCTTGACGACCTTGACTTCGGTCCGTGCGCCGTTTTGCCGTCTCATTCCGGTGGCGGACGTGAAAAATGAGCTCCGCTAATTGCAACGACGCGGTCGGCGTAGCGCAGTTTATCACCCGACGTGTCGTGCACATCTGCGAGAAATGATTTCGATTCTTATTTCCCCGCCGAATATAATTGTGAGCTCTGTGTGTGTGTGTGTGCTGCTGCTGGCCTTCTGGTATGCGTGTGTAATTAGAGTGAGAAACGTCGCAACGCGATGTTGTGCTACCATTTATTTTCTTTGCGAAAAACAGCTCCGCTGCGACTCATGTTGGTGGTCCTCTCACGTGCACTGCACGTGGTGCGACCCCCCCCCCCCCCGCTTTCGTTATGCGTGCTGCGTTTCGATGTGTTGCAGATGGTGTGCCGATGTCGCAGCATTCATGGTGACTGGTGGTGGCGCTCGTGGTAGCTGTGTTTACATGCACAGCTAAAAGGCCTTGCTACTTAAGGCCTGAGCGGGCTGCCTGAGTATGTAGTCGGCTCGGCGCATTGTTGTGGAATGCCAAGACGTATTCACCCAGCCAGCACCGTAAGCCATGTCCACCTTCCAGAAGCGCTGAAGTCGATAGCCGATAGGAGTGTCAAGCAGTCAGCCGTAGAAATAAGCAAGACACGTTCAGAACGTTGGTGTTGGAAAAGAAAAACAGGGAACAGATGGACTTGGAGGCGTTATCATCGTAGGTAACTTCACAATGAAGAGATCGAGGAAGAACGGCGGACTGGGCGAGTTGGTGGTTTTCCATGGTGTTTAAACACATCGCTAACGACACGGGACGCAGAAAAGATGATGGAAAACAGACATGGTGGGAGCAACTCTGGACCGAAATAAAGTTACTTCACTCACTCACTCACTGTGAAAAGAAAGAGAGGAAGAATAGGAAAGAACACAGCCTGTAAAATAAACCATGATAAGAAGCCCGTTCCCGGTAAGATAGCCGTTGTCCATCAAATCCCTTTGCCCAGCTGTCTTACGGCCATCGGAGCACCAGAATTCCTTAGTCAAGAAATGTACAAACCTGGCAGGAAAGTTTTTACTACTTCATTGGTCTGTCAGCAGCCTGTGATCTTGAATGTATGTTTTGTATATTCACAGCGTTACTCACTGATAAGCTCTCTTTAGCACACATCGCAAAGATGTCCCCCCCGGGCCCGGGAGACATCTCGACCCAAAACGGGTGGGTTTCCACTGGGATTCACGTTGGAACCCAGTACCTCATGCATCCTAGGCGGATATCCAACCACAAGGCCAACGCTTCGGTTACAATGGAGCCTATACCGGTGTCACGGCGGCAATCACCAGCTGGTGGTTGTTGCTGAGCGTCGATGTCCCCACGAAGTGTCCGAACACGAGTAGCGTGCCGCTGCCTATTAGCGCGATAGCGTTAAGGAGCTCGTGTCGCAGAAAAGCCGGTGTCGTCGGCGTCGGTGTCGGCGTCCGCGGCGTTGGCCGTGAGCGATAAATCACGGCAGGCACTTCATAAATAAAAATTGGAGGACGCTTAAGCTTCGCCTTCAAGAGTGGAACGCGACAGCGTTCCCGTCGACCCGCCAAGGGGTGCAAGACAGTGGGCTACGGCGCAGCGACTACGCGCCCCGCATCGGACGCGGTGAGCGTCGAGCAACGCAGCGTTCGGCGCGACAACGAAATGTGCGCCTGAGCAAGCGACGCACGCCTGAGCCTTAGAAACAGCTCGTTTCTAAGGCAACACCGCGTTCACTAGAGGCGCTTTTGTACCGTTTTGAAGCATCGAACTCGTGGCTCAGTGGTAACGCCTCCGTCTCACACTCCGGAGACCCTGGTTCGATTCCCACCCAGCCCATCTTGGAAGTTGCTTTTTATTTATGAAGTGCCTGCCGTGATTTATCGCTCACGGCCAACGCCGCGGACGCCGACAACACCGGCTTTTCTGCGACACGAGCTCCTTAACGCTATCGCGTTAAAAAGCAACTTGCAAGATGGGCTCGGTGGGAATCGAACCAGGGTCTCCGGAGTGTGAGACGGAGACGTTACCACTGAGCCACGAGTTCGATGCTTCAAAGCGGTACAAAAGCGCCTCTAGTGAACGCGGTGTTGCCTTAGAAACGAGCTGTTTCTAAGGCTCAGGCGTGCGTCGCTTGCTCAGGCGCACATTTCGTTGTCGCGCCGAACGCTGCGTTGCTCGACGCTCACCGCGTCCGATGTGGGGCGCGTAGTCGCTGCGCCGTAGCCCATTGTCTTACACCCCTTGGCGGGTCGACGGGAACGCTGTCGCGTTCCACTCTTGAAGGCGAAGCTTAAGCGTCCTCCAATTTTTTTACCGGTACAGGTGCCCGGCGACGATTGCGTCTCAAAGCGCCTCTCATCCGCCCACGGCGGGTGCTCGACCCTAGGCTGTTCGTGGTTGGACAGGAGATTCCCAGCCCGAGCCCATCAAGTGGTCTGTCACCCAGAGACGGAGCCGGTATGGGTCGACAGCAAGACCTGCCGTTTCTGCGAGCGCAGGAAGTGCAGTTCCTGCAGTTGCCGCGCAATTCGTGCCCATAATTGCAACCACGCCCACAACAGGCCCAATTCGGATCAATCCCCAACGCGTTTCGTTCGCATGCGAGAGCTGATTTTCATTGGCCCACCTCGTTCGTTAAAAAAAAGAAAAGAAAAAGAAGTACGTCCAGTATGACGATTCGCTGGCACCTGTTCTCAGGGATAGTCCTAAGAACTCCGCGAATATATGGGCCCAGCAGGTTCTTTATGGCTCCGAGCGTCGTTCCCTCTAGCAATTCGTTCCCCGTTAACGACGTTTTCCCTTGCACGTCCAGTGAGGCTCTCTCAACAGCCTATACACTACACCAAGAGGTTCTCCTGCAGTTATAAGCGGGTTGTGTGTTAATCCGGACGGCGCAGTTTCGTTGTTCTCGTAATGACATTGCGGACCCCGAGACACATCTTTAGTCTGCTGCATAAGGGACATACAGCTAGTGCAAGTCGATTCTCACTCCCGGAGAACGATTCGAAAGCTTGCGCTCACGGGGGTACCGAATGGGGCTGAATGTATAGTGTGTGGCCGTTCCAGCGCGAGCAGGATGCTTTGGACTGCGTTTTCGAGAATTCCGCGAGGACTGACGTGTATATATTGAACGACATGGCGATACATGTGTGAGAGCGAACGCGCGTTTATAGCGCGAGTGATGACTATAACGTCGTCGCGTAAATTATCCGCAGCGGGGCGCATTGTTTCAGTGCAGTCGATGACGATGCTGCCGTAATAACGATCCCATACGCTGGAGAGATAATCGTAACGTAGAGAGCAGTTACGGAGAATGGTTCGGTCGAACGTGCATCGCCTATATAGTGTTTGTTGCTCGTGTATATAGATATGGCCCCAAGCAGCAGGGGCCGACGATGAGATTTATATAACACTACTAAACGAGGCGCTCGCACTTCAAGTGCTAGCATGCAGCGGGAAGTTGCGGGGAGCTTGATAACGTTGCGGCGGGGGCGAAAACGTGCCAGGGGGGTGGGGGTGGGGAGTGTTTCGAAGGCTCGTTAGCTCTGATTTATTTGTTTACCTTGGCGGGACAGCAGGAAATGCGTGTATACGTATAGCTCGCGAGACAATACATTCCGGGGGAAGAGGCATCAACGTTTTAACTGCGTGCAGGGCGGTTTGGGCCTGCGAATTTCTCGTAACGGCGCGTTCATGAATAGCCGAACTTCGTCCCTCCTGCTCAGATCTGCAGCAATGTGGATTCGTTACTTACGCGTACTGGCGTTATGACGACGACGTATAATTCTGGAAGCTACGCAGATATATCAACAAGAAAAAAAAAAACAGTCGTTTGTCTTCTTGTATACGCGAGCAGTACATAAATGTGCAAGAGCGAAAGTACTGATTGCAGTTGTTTCGATGAATGCATATACCCATGCAGCAGACGCAGGGTGGGTTTGAGAGTCTTGCTACATGTAGTGGACTTAAGTTTCAGGCGTTTATTATATTACCGCTGTCCGATGAGTCCGCCTTTGCGTTGGTAGAAAGCGATTCAGCTTACCGCATGAATGTATGTAGGCTTACGGCAGTGTTTTCTTTATTGTGTAATCTTGCTTGCATCGTTCCTAATTGCCCTTATAAGACAAGCTTTTAAGCCCTCCTGGCAGCTGCTTCTGCCTGCCGAATAGCTCAGAGATAGCACTCATATATTGCTCTTACATATAGCTAGCTACCTATACTACCACTGCAGACGTGCTGGATTAACAACTGTTTTCTCCCCGCCATTAACGCAGTGAAACAACAAAAGGTACCTAAATACATTCTGTGGAAGAAATATGGGCCATCAAGTGTGTTTAATTATTTTTTTATTAAAGCATCTATGCCTTTCTTTCCCGGGGCTCGGCGTGTCTGCTTTGCCAGCCACTTGCAGAATAAGGTGGCCCGGTCCTGGAGGTATTCCAATAGTAAACGGCGCTGATCCCGGAGATAGTGTGATGAATTATAGTGAGAATTATAGTGAATTATATATATATATATATATATATATATATATATATATATATATATATATATATATATATATATATATATGTGTGTGTGTGTGTGTGTGTGTGTGTGTGTGTGTGTGTGTGTGTGTGTGTGTGATTTCCCCTCTATTACATTTACGATGTCTACCTGGACCCACCGTGCTTGCTTAGTGGCTGTGGTGTTAAGCTGCTAAGCACGAGGCCGCGGGATCGAATCCCGTTTACGGACGGCTGCGTTTCGATGGGGGCGAAATGCGAGGACACCAGTGTACTAAGATATAGGCGCACGCTTAAGATCCCCAGGTGGTCCAAATCTCTGGACTGCCCTACTACGGCGCGCCTCAAAATGAGATAGTGGTTTTGGCACCTAAAAGCCCATAACGTTTAATGTCTACCCGCAAACGCTGCCTGTATGCTCTATAGGCTTTCGTGCGAACACTAGTGACTGACGCGCGTTAAGCATCATAATCATTCACACCATAATCGACTAACGTGTAGACGGAAAGGAGATATATATAAAAAAAAATCTGAGTGCGCTGCCACTTCAATGCACTACGCACGTTCGTCAATGTATCGGCTTAAATTTACATCTTGCGAGCGAATTCCGTACCGCGCCGCGCCTCTGGCTGGCCGCCAGCTTCTCGACCAACTGATAAATGGCAGGGAATCAACAGTCCGCGTCATTGGAGGTCCCGGGTTTCGAAGGGCGCAGCAGAAAACGGACGGCGCAAGCCAGCGGCCGCACCGGAAGGGGGGCAAGAAAACGAAACAAAGAAACCTCGTTAGCACGTTCTCCGTGCCCTCTCTGCACCAAGAGGCGTCAAAGTGTTCGTTATAATGGAGAGCGACGGGATAGCGCCGTCCATACATTGCCGTCGCCGCTGGGCGGCCGGAGGAACCACCGTGACCCAAAGACACCACCGAACACGGCTACGGAGAAGGCGAGAAAGAGAGAGAGAGGGGTAGTGAGGAGTCGGCCTGTTATACTTCACGCAGCATGCGACGGCCGTATGCCAGCCGCGAACTTGCAAGTTATACGCACACACTATACACTACACACAGAGACACACACACACCCTCGCGCGCGCAGCACGTCTCGCTCATAGACGACTACCCGGGTGGCCGGCCAGCGATACCGGGGACATCCATCTTTGCTGACACACAACACCCAAGACACCCACGCCGACGGCGAGCGCGGTATCCATGGGTGCCTGGCGTGCGCGCAGGCGCAAAGCCGAAGCCGAGCCAAAGAAAGCCGCGAGGCCACACACAAAAAAAAGAAACAGACACGCAGAGACAAAGACTCGAATGTTGGTGCTCGATGAACCGCAAATACCAATAAGCAATTGTATGTGTGCACTCGCAGGGGTGCCTCTTCTTGCAGAGGGGCGACGGACGTCTCGGCGAAAGAAAAATGGCGCCCCAGCCTTCGCTTGTCCATACCAGCCTCTGATTATTGCGCTTGAGAGTCTTGTGTAGGTGCCGGGTGCGGCTCCCCTTTTTTACCCCGCTTTTGTCTGTTCGTTGTTTTCCCCGTCTCCGCGTGTTGCCGAAAGTCGGGACGAGACAGTATACAGTGTGGCAGGTATACGAGGAGATGGGATGCCGAAGCCGTTAGAGCGAGAACGTGTTTAACGGCTGCCAGGTGTGATGTCGTTCCTTTCGGAGCGAGCTCTATTCGCTCCATATGGCGGCGCCGTCTGGCGGCTCGCTCGAGAACTGGCGTCGCGGCGCTCCTGCATAGCCTGGCCGCATCGTGCAGCTCGCTCTGGACGCTTATTGTGGCACGCTGATCGCGCATGGCTTGCGTGATCAGCGCAGGGCTTACTGATCACGCAGAGCTTACCTGATGTGTCCGGTAAAGCGTTCAGTAGTTTTCGATAAAGAAACTGTATACCTGCCTTGTGGGCGTGGCAACAAAGATAGCGATGACAATGATGACGAAAGCAAAATGACAGGAAGGGGTGACGTCACAACCACGATAGCGGAGCGATGACGACCTTTCGGTATCGACGTTGATAGCTTGGCGGAAACAAGGACGACGGCTGGCATGTCACGAACGCAAGAACGAATAGCGACAACTGAAGATATAAGGTTCTGGCGATGTTAGCTAAACCGCGTACGCTGACGTACGTATGTACGAATGAATAAAAAAAATTGTGGCGAAGCTATCGAGGATTGTCAGTGTTAGTGAACAGACCAGCCGACCGACCGACCAGCCGACCGACCGACCGACCGACCGACCGACCGAACGAACGAACGAACGAACGAACGAACGAACGAACGAACGAACGAACGAACGAACGAACGAACGAACGAACGAACGAACGAACGAGCGAGCGAGCGAACGAGCGAACGAACGAGCGAACGAACGAATGAACGAACGAACGAACGAACGAACGAACGATTTCCTTACCGAGTCCGACCATCGGCCATCGACCAATTACGAAAACGGGTGAAAGATATTAAGAAAGCTATTCGCTTTAAAATGTCAGTTACGTCGGACGCAGCGTCGCAACCATAGTAACGTTTTCTATTAGTGCAGAGAGGTCATAACAGCTGGCGATGAAGACCCCATCAAGCCAGTTGCATTGGGGTTAGTTGGATAATAATAGGGAGTTTTAGAAATCGGACACCCAAAGTTAGGGAACAGCTACCGGCGGCACGCACTAAACGCATAAGGAGTGCGCAGTTGGGTCACGCACTGCGCATGCGTATCGCGCCACTGATGTTACTCTTCAGATATGCACAAATTCGCTTAGTATACCCTGTTTCTAAAACTCCCTTTCGAAGAGGCGGCAGTAAATGCTAGGAGAAACGGCGACGTGGCGGTCAGCTTCGGCTTTCTCCGAGATCGTTCGATTGCTCAGCTTTTAGCCGGTGGCACGACGCGGTTCCCTCTTTCGCCCGCTGTGTTAATTGAACCGGCACCCGCGGCACCCTATACGCGTCCCGGGACAAATGAGAAATGAGAGCGTCCTGGCTGCGCCAAGTCGATACCACCTGGCAAGGCCCTCTGTCGTGCGCGTGTGGCCGCCTATAAACATGGGCGCGCTGTCTAAAAGAAGGGCTCGACAGCGGGGAGCTCTCGGATGTCCTTTTTCCAGGGACCACTTCCATTTCCAATCCACCGCCATCGTGAGAAGAATGAAAAGAAGAGCTGGCTCTGCTTCTTATTAACTGCTCTAGACGTGCGGCAGAGCCTAAAGGCTCTCTTCTATATAGTTCTACCCGTATGTATGTGCCGAAGCCAAGTCGACCGTATAAGTACGCTGGTTTTGAAATCGTAGTTCCATGCAGAACCCTCTAAGGTGAGATCGAAAAAGATCAAAGAAAGGAGAAAGGAAATAATGAACTAAGAAAAGAAGGAAGGAACGAAGGAAGGAGGGAATGAGTGAAGGAGAAAGTTGATCAATTAAAAGAACGGAGCCATTTGGAATTAAAGAACGGATGAAGTAAGACAGCGAGTAAGGAGGAAATGAAATGAATGAAGAAGAAAGAAAGGAAGCAAGTAATTTAGAGAAGCAAGCAAGCAGGCAAAGAATGGAGATAGTAAGAAAGCAAGCAGGGAAGGGAGGACGGAAGCAAACCGGTAGCGTGAAATTTTTAGGAACTGTGCCCTAAGTGCGCACGTATGGGTGTACCTACACAACATTATTTACGATGATTTAGGTTTACACGCGACACAGAAGGAGTGGCATACTTGGTACAGCAGAGACTGACAAGCAACATAGCGCTTTTCGATGAGTGCCTTTTTCAGCGAATTTAGTAACGCTGATTTCACCTGCTTCAGGAACTTGTCTGAATAAACTTGCTCGAACCAATGGAGCAGCGTTCGCGTATATGGCGTCTAGCAAGGAGGCGGCGTAGCTACGACCGCAATTATTATTATTTTTGCATGGGTTTCTTACTAGCTCGCACCGGCCCCATCTTTCGAAACCTTTAAACTTTTTTCGTGAATCTAATTTTTTTTCTCGTAAACCATGACGTAAGATTCGTAAAATCGTAGAATGGGCCCGAATTCTTAAAGCTTACCAAAATTTTCGGTGTTGGAAGGGGGCTTGGGAATTATGTAGTACATTTATATCTTAAGAATTGTGAATACAAAGAGGCCACTGCTCCCTGACCTCGCGTTCCTCGTTGATCCTTCCACATTTCGTTGCGTTCGCCAAGAGTCGACCGAATCCGAAACTTCCAGCGCACTCGCCAACACGAAACGCGGTATTACGAAGTAATCGACGAAGGGTACGTTTGAGCGCGACGCATTGCAGTCAACTCGGCCGGGGGCGACGACGCTCTCTCTCCGGGCGCACCTCGTGAGAGAGGCTCGCATTATAGAAGCGAGGCGGTTTCCAGTGTACGGGAACTGCGACACGCTGGCGGCGGCGGCGGTGGTACCGCTCGGCGGCACACACAGTCGTCCCCCCTCCTGTAAGCCAGGCGCAAAGATTGCGAGGCGCTAAACGAGTTGCTAAATCAATAACGACCCCCAACGGGAGACCGCGTGAGAGGCGACTGGGACGCGATGAATTCGACTGCGGCAAACCGCCGGCCGTTTGGTTCTCCCTCCCCCCCTCCTCTCCCTCTCCCTCCCTGCTTCTCTCGCGAGAGTGGTTTTATTAATGAGTCCCAGCGGGGGGTTTTGCTGGGGGTACGCGGCGTCCGCAGGGTCTTCTCCCTCGTTCACTCTACGGGTTGTCTCTACGGGTTGTCTCTCTAGGTTGGTTCGCGCGTGCGGGGAGGGTTTTACACGCGCATGTATACACCGCCACCTCACCTCTATACAATGGATGTGTGGGCAGCCCGCGTGGTGTATCCTATAGTGCGTATATACCTTTTGGAAAAGGAGATGCTTCTGTTGCCCCGGCCCACCCCTGTGTCCCTCTGTCTTGCTGGCTTCGCGCAGCCGTCGTCGGTGTGTCCGCGGGCGACAGCTGCCGAAACATGCGATGTGTGCGTGAGTGTGGATGTTATACATGTTCAGCGGCGCCCGTTTGGTACGCACTTTGCCTCGCGGGCTATCTCGGCATGGCCGAGCGAGAGCAATACGAGCTGGCGAGTTAAAAGGTCGAAAACGTGGTTCCCCGCGTTCGCCCTATATATGGCAGTTCCGCATGCGCGCGCGATGCGAAACCTCGCGTAACGACGGGGGGTCCGGTGCGGTGATAGTTAGTTACTCGGACGCGAGGAATTCGGAAACTGCCGCGCGAACGAGTTGTTTCGACCGCTTATATAGGCCGGAATATATGGGGACACTCTGGTAGTTCGCGTACGGTGCGCACGGATTGTGTGGCAGGTCCTGTGCGAGTATGAACCGGGAGGGAAGGGTCGAGCACGTGATCGCAATACCTATAGTGTGGGACCCCCTCGTGAATTCCGCGGGACAGACTTATGACGGCGGGTTGCCCGGTCCAGACCGAATATTTCAACGTGTGACGGATATAAAGTAAAAAAAAAAAAAGATTACGCGGGTTTTCTTGTTCAGCTCCGGCGTACGTACTTATCTGCCCGACTTCAGGCACGCCCTGGTCGTATACGTTGAATGCGTGCTTCACCTGCGAACTCTCTCAGGGAAGAGTCGCTAGTTCATTCGAATAGATGGATGACAGCGCCTTGCTTTGGTCCAAGGTTGCCCATGAGCATGACATTTCAAAGTTACTTATGAAAAGGCGGAGCCTTAACAAACGCTGTGGAAGCTGACATGTCTGAGGCAGTCTATAGCGATTCTGTTGTGTAGACAAAATCGTGGCCCCTGGCAGTTAACGAGTGTGGACGCCTAGACACTGGTAGGAGGCAAGCGTCCGCTACATGCTCAAAAGGCTGCGTCGTTTGCGTGCGCGCAAGTTTGCGACGACAGACTGCGAATCAGGCACGTGTGCAGTTCGAAAGCCGGTTGCCGCTTGCAGCGAAGTTTCGCGGGATGACCAGTCTGTCCTGCCAGTATGTGGTCCCCCTGCATTAACGGTCGCCGCGTTGTCTATTGTGACGCCTTCAACATTTCGTTCACTTTTGAATTAGTTGCGTGAAAAGATCGTTTGGTGGCGTCAGCGACAGGGCAGCAGGTATTAATTATGAAATTACAGAAAATGAGGACGATTTGTACGTATCAGGTCGTTACTGGAGAACATTTTAATATTGCAGAAATATGAGAGATACCGCGCAAACAGCACTGCTCTGTCCTTGCGGCTTTTGTCTGCCTCGAGTATTTGCATGCGCTATAGTTTTTCAAGCATGTCATAAAACTAACCCGCAGGCGCTCCATAAGAAAACTCACTCCACATACAATGTTGCGCTTTATGAATCTGAAGGTCGTGTTAGCGACATGGCAAAGTTAATGAAAGTTGTACGTAACAGCGACTCCACGTAGTATTTAGACCTGGCTGGGAGAAATATACGCATATCGAGGCGTTTTTTTTTTTATTCATATGATATAAGGAGATGTTGGCGCGCAATTTAAGGCGCCGGCTACTCCTTATCTCTTGGGTGGTTCCGTCATACATCATTCAGGGTGCACGGTTACATATCAAATAGTCTTTTCACACAAGCACACCTATGGCTCCACACCTACGTAGTCAAAAGTCTCAAAAGTACAAACGATACTGTCGCCTAATAACACTGTCGCCTAATAACACTTAGCACACTATGTCTCCACACCTATTGTTTGGATCGCACCGCTGGTACGATCGGTTGTTGGGAACTCGGCGCTGACGCCCGTGGTTGTACCTGGGTCGCAAGCCCCAAGGGTAGCGTTGGCCTGGCGGCCTGGGGTACAACTGGAAGCATCCGAAGGTCCCGGCAAAGCATGAGTCGACTGGTAACAACAAAACAACTTGTTTATTTTAACATCGCAAAGAGTTGGCGGTCAGGTTGACCGAAGTAGAGAGACGGGAGAGCACTTTACTCAACAGAAGAAATCGGAGCCCTCCTTTTGGCGTCCGGGGGCAGCTGTTTTTATACTCTCGCAGTTGAGGGCAAGAAGGAACCCCTCAAAAGACGAGCACGTGAATGTACAATGGGCTAATGGTGACGCACACTGTCGTAGCGCTGCCGTAGCACCATGTCGAGCACGATCTCGTAGCACCCTGTCGTAGCGCTGCCGTAGCACCATGTCGAGCACGATCTCGTAGCACCCTGTCGTAGCGCTGCCGGTCGGGCACAATGACTGTAATGAGAGGATGATCCCTGCTTTCGCATCGCCTGGTTCGGGCACAATGACTGGAATGAGAGGGTGATCCTTTGCGGTCGCATCGCCGCAGTCGCGCCTGGAAACACCTGCCGATGAGCGTTGCGGCGACGACGATCGGGCCAAAATGTCTGCCGCCCCGCCGCAGTCGCGCCGGCAAAACCACGTGTCGCAGGCGAAACGCAACAGACCGCCCCGCCGGGGGAAGGAGATACCGATGGACAGGGGACTGCATCCGCTGTCCGGAGGGATGTCGCTCGATGATGCTCATAACCGAAGTCGGGCGTCCCTCGACGTTTCTTGAGCGCAGCGCACAGAGAAGGCCTCGTTCTCTCGTTCAGGTTCGCACGGGACACTGCAAAGTGACTTCGGGAGAGTTCACATTTTTGTTCTCGTTCCCGGCAAGCGTTAGAACTACGCTGAAACTCAACCGCTCAGTCAGCAAGCACGGCACAACCCTCACTAAGCCCTGCCAGGCTCTTTCCCCTTTTTATACCACTGCCTAGTTCCTTACAGTAGTCTAGCATCACTCAGAACGCGTCCACAAATTGGAAAATTGCACTAGAAAGCATATCATCACTTTGAAACACTAAACAAAAGCAATATGTTAAAAAAAAATCCTGCCTCAGGAAGAAAAACATCAGTAACCAACAATTTTGAGGCTGATTCTTACGTTAGGGGCTTCGACTTAAGCCATCGGCGTTACCGTTGAGACTCCCCTTTTTGTAACGCACCTCAAAGGAATATTGTTGTAAAGCGAGGCTCCAGCGCAGGAGGCGGCCATTTTTGGGAGAGATGGTCTGCAGCCATTGGAGAGGGCAGTGATCCGTCTCAATGATAAACCTCGAGCCGGCTAGATAGCATGACAATTTCTGAACGGCCCACACGAGACACGCACACTCTTTCTCGGTGGCGCTATACGCCTGCTCACGACTGGTCAGCTTACGACTAGCACACAGGACGGGGTGTTCTACTTCTCCATTTTCCCGTTGGCACAGTACAACGCCCATGCCTCGCTCACTAGCATCGCACTGAACAATGAACCCTGTTGTATAGTCTGGCGATCGTAGCACAGGCTGGTTTGTTAGGGCACTCTTTAGGGCGCTAAAAGCTCTTTCCTTTGTCTCGTCCCAGACGACTGTTTGAGGCTCTGTTTTTCTTAGAGCATCCGTCAGGGGAGCCGCGATATCAGAGTACCTAGGGATGTACCTCTGATAGTAGCCGGCGACACCCAAGAACGACCGAATATCGGTCTTGGTGCGCGGTTGCGGAAAGTCTCGCACAGCGGCCACTTTTATTTCAGAGGGGCGGCGACGACCCTGACCAATCACGTGACCGAGGTAGACAACCTCGGCCTGTGCTAACTGGCACTTAGGAGCCTTGACTGTCAAGCCCGCTTCGCGCAGGCGGGTTAGCACTGCCCGCAAGTGTGCCATATGCTCAGACCAGGATGCGGAGAATATCGCTACGTCGTCTAGATACGGTAAAGCGAATTCTTGCTGTCCCCGCAACACTTTATCCATGAGACTTGAAAAACAGTATGGCGCGTTCTTCAAACCAAAACTCAACACTTTAGGACGGAATGTTCCCATTGGTGAAATGAACGCCGCATACCTACTAGCCTCTTCTGTAAGTGGAACCTGCCAATAACCCCTGACAAGATCTAGGGTGGAAATAAACTGAGCGCTACTAACTTTCTCAAGGCGCTCCTCGATGTTAGGGATCGGATAAATTTGATCCTTAGTGATGGAATTAAGCCTGCGGTAGTCGACGCAAGGACGAGGTTCCTTGCCCGGTACCTCAACTAAAATCAAAGGGGAGGTATAATCACTCTCACCTGCCTCAATAACACCGAGCTGTAGCATTTTCTTTACCTCAGCCTCCATAATATCGCTCTGGCGGGGTGACACCCGATACGCCTTGGATCGTACTGGCTCTGTGGAGGTAAGTTCTATATCATGAGTAAGTACAGAAGTCCTACCAGGCCTCTCAGAGAACAGACCTTGAAACTCTTGTAATAGCTGGTGTAGTTCGGTTTTCTGCTCGGGCGACAGCGGTGCTTTACTGATAAGGTCACTAATGACTTGACCGGTGTCTTCCCTGTTCGTCACTGAGCCTAGTCCCGGAAGCTCGACCGGAAGCTCTTCAGGAACGTTTACCATCATGCACACCACTGCTTCCCTTTGTCTATAAGGTTTGAGCAGATTACAGTGGTAAACTTGCTGTGCTTTCCGCTTTCCTGGCAGACTTACCACGTAGTTAACGTCCGACAGTTTCTGAACAATTCGTGCTGGGCCCTCCCACTGCACGTCTAGTTTGTTGTTTAGCGATGTGCGCAATATCATGACCTCATCGCCAACCTCAAAACGACGGGCCCTGGCTGTCCGATCATAATAAACCTTGGCCCTCTGCTGGGCCTTTGTCATTGCTTCACCTGACAACTCCTGTGCCCTTCTTAAGCGTTCGAGGAGCTTAAGCACGTACTCCACCACGACTGGGTCGTCGCCCCTACCTTCCCACGATTCTCGAAGCATGCGAAACGGAGATCGAAGCGAGCGACCGTACACCAGTTCAGCTGGCGAAAACCCCGTAGCCGCATGCGGCGCGGTCCTTAAAGCAAACATCACCCCAGGCAGACACAGCTCCCAGTCAGTTCGATGTTCAAAACACAACGCTCTCAACACGCGCTTCATGACGGAGTGGAGCTTCTCAACGGAATTCGACTGTGGGTGGTACACTGAGCTGTGTAGCAGCTTTACCCCACACCTTTCGAGAAAAGTTGTCGTCAAAGCGCTAGTAAACACTGTGCCCTGATCTGATTGGATTTCCGCAGGGAAACCAACTCGCGCAAATATGGACAGTAGTGCATTAACTATCTCAACTGAGCTGAGTTCTTTAAGCGGCACTGCTTCAGGGAACTTTGTCGCTGGGCAGATCACAGTCAAAATGTGTCTGTACCCCGTGGCTGTTACCGGCAGAGGTCCCACAGTATCAATAACGAGCCGTCTAAAAGGCTCCGTAATGCTAGGTACCAATTTCAACGGCGCCCTCGATTTGTCCCCTGGTTTGCCCACCCGCTGACAAGTGTCACATGTCCTCACGAAATGGTCTGCGTCCCGAAAACACCCTGGCCAATAGTACTCTTGCAAGAGACGGTCCTTAGTTTTCTTAACTCCAAGGTGTCCGGACCACGAACCCCCATGCGTCAAGCGCAACAGATCCTGACGATAGCATTGAGGCACGATCAGCTGATCGAACTCCACTCCTCTGCGGTCTAGATACTTCCGGTACAGGACTCCACCTCTTTCCACAAAACGCGCAGTTTTCCTGGCGATACCTTCTTTGACATTGCAGCGCACGTTTTCCAGGCTGCCATCCTTTTTTTGCTCGGCTATCAAAGCCGACCGGCTGACTTTCAGCAACCTATCAAGTCCGTCTGACGTAGGCGCGATGAGCAAATCAGTAGATAGCTCTTCTAACTTTCCCGTGTCGGGCGTTTCCTCTCCAGTATCTGGCGCCTTTAACGTTACAGACTCAAGTTTATTCAGTTCGGGCGTGCTCTGAATATCAGCTTGCTGCGCCTCTGACCCTTTTTCGTTGTTTGATAACGTCGGCCCCGCAACTACCGCCTTTGCAGCGAGCTCCCGAACCTTCGACCTGGTTAAGGCCTGAACACTAGCTTCACCAAACAAAAGCCCCTTCTCGCGCAGGAGGTGATCGGACCTGTTTGAAAATAGGTACGGGTACTGGGGGGGCAGCATAGATGACACTGCCGCCTCCGTCTCAAGCGCTCCGAAAGGTCCTTCAATAAGCACTTTTGCTACCGGCAGACACACGCTATGAGCTTCCACGGCTTGCTTGATCCATGCGCACTCGCCCGTGAACATATGGGGTTCTACATAAGACGGGTGAACTACATCCATCGTAGCTGCGGAATCGCGAAGCACTCGGCACTCTTTCCCGTTCACGAGGAGGTCTCGCATGTAAGGCTCGAGAAGCTTCATGTTCTCGTCAGTGCTGCCTATTGAAAAAAACACAACTTTTGGTGTTGTTTCCGGACACTGCGCCGAAAAGTGACCCGGCTTCTGGCACGTATAACAAACGCCCGCTCGCCTCATCTCGAACAGCTTTCTGCGTTTGGCTGCCGCCGTCTCTTTACGTCTGGTCGGACTGCTTTCACTCGCATCCGCACTACGCGTGTCCCCCTTTAATCTCATGGGTGTGAACTTCGGCCTCTCAAACTTCGAGCCAAATTCACCCTTTTGACCGTCCTTAGCTCCGCGAGCCCGACGCGTCACAAACTCCTCGGCTAGCTCAGCGGCTTTAGCCACCGTACAAACGTCTGGCCTATCCAAGACCCAGTATCGCACGTTCTCCGGTAACCGACTATAAAACTGTTCTAGCCCGAAACACTGCAGAACTTTATCGTGGTCACCAAACGCTTTCTCTTCTTTGAGCCACTCCTGCATGTTCGACATAAGCCTATACGCAAACTCTGTATATGACTCACTTCTGCCTTTCTCATTTTCCCGAAACTTCCGACGGAACGCCTCCGCAGACAGCCGGTACTTTTTTAGCAGACTCGATTTTACTTTGTCGAAATCCTCTGCTTCCTCTCTATCCAAGCGAGCGACTACGTCGGCCGCCTCGCCGGGTAACAAAGTGAGCAAGCGCTGTGGCCACGTTTCCCGAGAGAACCCCTGCTTCTCGCACGTTCGCTCAAAGTTAACCAGGAACAAACCAATGTCCTCTCCAAGCTTAAACGGCCGCATTAGGTCAGTCATTTTGAACAATACGCGTTCTCCTGCACCGTGTGCCTGACTTCCATTACGAGCGCGTTCCATCTCTACCTCAAGACGCTTCATTTCCAAAGCGTGTTGACGGTCACGCTCTTGTTGCTCTCGCTCTTTCTGTTCTTTACGTTCACGCTCTTCTTTTTCTTTTGCAGTCTCCCTCTCTTCAATGGTCTCAAGGCATTCCGACAGCTCGTCATCCTCAGCCTCTAACTCAAGAATAGCCTTTAGCAGTTCAGGTTTTCTGAGTTTGTCCGAGACATCCAGACCCAACTCTCTTGCAAGCTCCAACAATTTCGGTTTGCGCAACGACTTCAAATCCATGGCTGCTCTGAATGCTGCTTTCTCTACTGCTTACTATTGTCTTGCCGCAAACTAACCCGGCAGCAACGACAACCACAATTACCAGCTCTGTTTCTGACACTAACAAAAGCCTGGCAAAGCTCAGAAGAAGAAAGTCCCGCACTCACCAAACCTCGCAGTCAAGAGTTCAGCGCAGTCGTTCCGCTGCAGGCAACCAGTCATCACACAGGGCTCGTTGCACTGCTCCCGGATCGTCGTTGAGCTGCTCAGCATACAGTCAACTGCATCTCTTTGCTGCTGGCCTCCGTTGTCGCGATCTCACCGCTGGCAGACAGTTATTTGAAGTCGGAGGCGATCTCACCGCTGCCAACCAGATGTTTGGATCGCACCGCTGGTACGATCGGTTGTTGGGAACTCGGCGCTGACGCCCGTGGTTGTACCTGGGTCGCAAGCCCCAAGGGTAGCGTTGGCCTGGCGGCCTGGGGTACAACTGGAAGCATCCGAAGGTCCCGGCAAAGCATGAGTCGACTGGTAACAACAAAACAACTTGTTTATTTTAACATCGCAAAGAGTTGGCGGTCAGGTTGACCGAAGTAGATAGACGGGAGAGCACTTTACTCAACAGAAGAAATCGGAGCCCTCCTTTTGGCGTCCGGGGGCAGCTGTTTTTATACTCTCGCAGTTGAGGGCAAGAAGGAACCCCTCAAAAGACGAGCACGTGAATGTACAATGGGCTAATGGTGACGCACACTGTCGTAGCGCTGCCGTAGCACCATGTCGAGCACGATCTCGTAGCACCCTGTCGTAGCGCTGCCGTAGCACCATGTCGAGCACGATCTCGTAGCACCCTGTCGTAGCGCTGCCGGTCGGGCACAATGACTGTAATGAGAGGATGATCCCTGCTTTCGCATCGCCTGGTTCGGGCACAATGACTGGAATGAGAGGGTGATCCTTTGCGGTCGCATCGCCGCAGTCGCGCCTGGAAACACCTGCCGATGAGCGTTGCGGCGACGACGATCGGGCCAAAATGTCTGCCGCCCCGCCGCAGTCGCGCCGGCAAAACCACGTGTCGCAGGCGAAACGCAACACTATGTAGTCGAAAGTCTCAATAGTACAAACGATACTGTCGCCTAATAGCACATTTTCTAGTCAGCGGGTCAGCGGGTACATACAATATACATGGCAAATGTCTTCACACTTATGTAGTCGAAAGTCTCAAAAGTACAATCGATACTGTCGCCTAATAACACGTTGTCTAGTGAGCGGGTGGTATATACATCGTGTTAAAATATTAGCACATACAGTCACAACAAAGCAGTCAACATAACATAATTCCCAAACTGATGGATATATAGAGTGACATTCAAATGAACAGAACAATGAAAGCACTAATAACGTCCAACGATGCCACTGTCTTTAAAAAAAGTCTTTAGTGCTTTTAAAGCGCTCTTCTGCAAGGCCGTTGTTGGCCAAGGGCCCAAAAGTTTCCTTAAACTGAAAGGTCTGCGGTCTAATTTACTTAGCGCTGATTTAAGTCGGCATCTTGGTGTGTCGTGATGTGGGCAATCTAGAAGGAGGTGATATATATCTTCATCTACAAATCCACAATCACATTCGGGGGTTTCCGCTCGGCCAATTCTGTGTAAGAAATGCTTTGTGTAGGCAGTGCCTAGCCGTAATCGATGAATAAGCGTTTCCATAGTTCTATCTAATGACAATGAAAATTTGAATTCAATAAATGGATCAATATGATATAAGTCAGAGCTCTTAGAATTTTGGTCAAACCAAGTGTTTCTAGACATGGTGACAGACGTTGTCCTTATAATGCAGCGTAATTCATTTTTTGATATTGGGAGCGGAGCCGTATCATCTTTCAGGTGCGCTTGTCGTGCTGCTTCATCGGCTGCTGTGTTGCCAGGAATGTTGCAATGCCCTGGTATCCACTGGAATGCTATTGCATGTTTCGCTTCGCTTGCCTTTGTGAGGTTTTTAAGTGTTTCATAAATTATACTGTCGCTGAATGCTTTCCCCTTTGTGCTGCAGAGTGATGTTAGAGCCGCCTGTGAATCGCTGAAAATCACCCATTTTTGCGCTTCTGTTACTGACAATATAAATTTTACCGCGCATAGGATTGCGAACAGTTAAGCCGTTGTGGACGAAGTCGCACGAGATAACTTAAATGATTCTTGTTTGTTGAGGTGCGGTATAATGAATGATGAAGTTGAAGAGGTTGCTGTACTGGAGCCGTCTGTATAGACGTGTGTGTATCCTGAATACCGCATATATATCTGGTATAGTGCGAGTTGTTGAGCAGCTTGAATGAACATGTCTCTTTTGCTGAATATTCCTTCTACTGACAATTCGATTTTTGGAACTGTAAGCAGCCATGGAGGATATTCGATGTCTGAGTTCCAAAATTCATTTCCTGGCAATATGTGAAGATTTTTTTGAATTTCTATATGAACATAACTTCTATCTCGTTTCATTATGTCTAGAGCCAATGGGTGGTTTTTATGCTGGGTTTGAAGACGGAAATAATGCCGGCATGTTTCTGTAGTTCGCATAACTGGAAATGGTGATTGGCGAGCCTCAGCTATTACAAGAGAACTCGAAGTCGCTCGTGGAACTCCTAGACATAGGCGTAGTCCTCTAGCTAAAAGTCTTTGAAGTCTCTCTTCTGACGTGTGGGAAAGTCCGTGTAAGATGGGCGCGGAATATGCAATTTTTTGTCTTATTAATGCATTGTAAACAGTCAGCATGGACGATACTGATCCGCCCCATGATGTGCCTGCAAGTCTGCGAAGTACAGTCACTGTGGCATTGACCTCGTTTTCGAGTTTTTTTAAGTGGGGTGCCCAGGATAGCTGCCTATCAAGTATTACGCCAAGAAATCGATGCTGTGTGGCGTTCTTTCAGCAGACGGTAGTTTGGGCACCCACTGCTCTTACAGGCGTTCTTGTAAATGTCATAACATCAAGGTCAATTGTGAGCAAGATACATACCTCAGGCATGTAAGGGGTATGCTGCAAGCAACGTATGCGCCTGGAATACGACAATAACTGGCAATGCGATTATTGGAAATGCGAAAAGCCTGATTTCCTGTTCTAGCCTGCGAACTGAATTACGAATTGAAAGGAACATGCCTGCAAGGTCAATGTCTGTGCGCTTCTATGCATTGTATACGTATGTTCCTACGAAATAGACTCTCGTTTTCCGTGATTACCATGTTTGTAAAATATTAAATGTCAGGCTCACGTGCGAAACGACACCGATAATCGCAATAATCATGGCTACGTTACCAAATGAAAAGAATCTGATAACACGACTTCTAATGGGATCTTTATTGATTCAAGCGACAGACTAGAGCATCTACAGAACCGATGGAAATCTGCCAGCTACCTATGCACCTATGCATACACCTATACATATTGGCCTACAAAAACGACACAGGGCTGTAACCTACACAGATACAGTAAGGTGATCCCACATACATATCGCGGCATCTGCCCCTGGTGCGGCGACACACGCCCTACACTCTTTCACATATCGTGGGGGTTCGGGGGCAAATCTCAACACTTAAAGACGCCTAGCATGTCATTTGAGCGGTGGGAGCTACAGCTGACCGGCGATACCCTGGCGGGACAAGAAGCTCTCGTCCAGCAAGTACATCGAGCAGCCATGGACAGTGGAGCCCTGGAATGAAGACACCACCCACTCGACCTCAAGAGTAACCACCTCGATGGTCCGAATAAACGTTTTCTCTCTCTCTCTCTCTCTTGCCCGCTTTATAGTTTGATCAAGGAACCCGTACGGGTACTGAAACTTCTCTGCATGTTTTTTTCCACCTCAATAAGGCTCTGTGTTAAATTTTTCGGCTAATCTATATCGTACGCACAAGACGTGTAAATCCAGCGATCTCGTTTTTTTTTTTTGTGCCCCATCAATGATAGCTACACTACGGATCTCTGATTCTATCCGCAGGCAATCGGGACGTACCTTATCATCGCAGCGTCTCTCCCATGCACTGAGCATCGTATACCTGCGGTGTGATTCGGCTGCGCTGAGCCAGACACGTGATGCTCGGTCGCTCGATCGCGCACTTTTAACGACAACTCACACAAGTGCGTTATTATTAACACTATGCACAGTAATCTCCGAATGCTGTTTCCTGAACGTGCCCGTGGATGTAAGTGAGCGATCATCTCTTATATAATATGCGTCGACGACCACAACAGCAGAAAGGAATGAAACAGTCGGCCATCAGCTCACTCTTGTGCGTGGTTGTCTCGTCCCTACATAATTCTTCTAGATTCCCGCAGAAGAGCTGCTGCGTTTGTTCAGATGCATCAACCTACATATGTGACAGTTTGTGACGAACCAAACGACATACCCTTCATTATGTGTGTATGCGTGTGTATTGTGAACTCTCCAGCTTATACTCATCTTTCAGTCCCCTTTCCCCCGTGCAGAGTAGCTTACCGGGCTCAGCCTGCATAGTTAACCCTTTCTTGTAGAAATAGTAATGTTTTACGCCTGTTGCATTCAGCATTGCACGCGCATGTTTGAATGTAATGGCCAATAGCGCCGAGTGCAGTGCCTGCGATGTCGAGGAGTCTATAGATGAAACCTTCTGTGCTGCGCTGCCCATGTTTTGAACATGAAAGACATGACCCCTGCGAAGCTCTAAATCAGGTGGGTAGAAAATCGTCCGCCTTGAAGAAGATCTTGGCACCATGGGCTCGCATATCGCAGCTACAAGACGTCACAAAACGCACTGCTGCGATTTTTGAAGGCTATCAGATTGAGTGACCGTCTCAGACGCAGATCAGAAAACCGCTACTATACGTCGCGATATCAATGGCGGACTTTCTCTTCTATTCTTAATACTTCCCTCTCCTTTTCCCTTTCCCAAGTCCAGGGTATAGCCAACCTGGCTCGGTCCTGGTTACCTCCCTGCTTTTCATTTATAATTTTCTCTGTCTGTCTGTCCGTCTGTCTATCTGTCTGTCTGTCTGTCTGTCTGTCTGTCTGTCTGTCTGTCTGTCTGTCTGTCTGTCTGTCTGTCTGTCTGCCCTCTCTCTCTCTCTCTCTCTCTCTCTAAGAAATAGTTTACGCGTAGAAAAACAAATGCTCAACCTAATCTAAAAATTCTGAGCGCAATGATCTCTGATTGCATCGCATCGATTTGAGTCGGCGCATAAACATGGTTTTCCCCGGTATTTCACGAATGCCCATGCGACGCTTCACACAGACGATAGGTGCATGCGCTTTATTTTAGGAACCGGCTGTCTATGAGTCATATCACCTGCCTTGGGTGTTGCAAGATTTACAGTCAGCGTATTTGCGACCGAAACTCGCACCATTGTGATTGTGAACTAAGAAATACGAAGAACCATGGGCAACGTCCGAAGCCTTTAGTTGTTGGCAATTCCTAAGTAAAACCTTAGTTACGTTTCCAAAAAATCTACTGGGGAATTGCTGCACTATAGTTCTGCCTATATTTTATCACTCAGATGCACGAAATACGTATATTTTTTCTTACTTCCGTAATAAAATTGGGACCAGAAAATGTTAACCTCCCTACCGTTCCCATATACCACCGATTTCTCATCACGCAGTTATGAATGCCGCATGCATAAGCCGGTGGCGATAAAATTCCAAGACGTACCGTCTTCCATGCGCTCGCCTAATCTACGCGATGAAGACTGCAACACAGGCGACGTTGAACTTTACGGTCGCAACTGCTTTCCGCTCTTGCAAGATAATTAACGCCGCGCAGCTCCGCGCCCATGCCCCAAGGTTCAGCACGCCCTATCGGGTTTCGCAGCGCGTACTACTCAGCTCTCCCGCCACTCCCTGTTGTGCTCCTCGCCGGTCCCGTAAAAAGCAATCGACCACGGTGCGGCCACGGCGAACGCGTGGTTCTCCCATCTAACCTCGGTGTACTATAGTGTTTAATGACGGACGCGCGTGCCAGCGAAAATGAACGCGTTCTGTGTGAACGGTGCCCGGCGAAATGAGGGAGGAAAACTTCTCAATCTTCTGAAACCCGAGCAGTCCACGCTGTCTCCCTCCTTCATCTTCTCGCGGGGCGGACACACACACACGTGCGCGAAAAGAAAATCCAGTGCAAACTAGCAGGCGCACAAAAAAAAAAAGAAAATTATGTGCTCGGCCGTCAATGTGCGACCGCCTTTCTCTGCGTTCATGCAATAAAATAATGTACACAACAAAAAAAAAGAACGAAAGAACACCGTTTTTGGCGTGTATTCCGCGCTCTCGGACTCCCTTGTGCCATCGTAGAAGACAATACCAGCGCCTTCAGTCACACCTGAAAGAAGGAAGGAAGGAAGAACAAAGGAAAGAAAGAATTCGCACTGAGCGAATCTGCTCGCCCGCATTGCGAAGGTCGCGTTGCTGGCGCCTCCATGACTGTATCCCGCCTTGTGCAAAGCATTTGGTGGAACAGAACACGGCAGAGGTTCGAAGATTGATTTGTGAAGTCGAAATGAGGCAATGAGACCGTGTTACTGCCTGCATGTCATCCTAATGTATGTGAATGGTAGAATACAGAATGACATCCTGCCAAAGGTGCTAAATGCCTTCGTGCAAACGTCACGTGACTTCCGGTATTGCCTGCCTCGTGCTAGGCACTTTTCAGTTAGCGGGTACAGACAATTCACTTGTGAATTTCGTCAAGAACTAAGGCGCAAGTCTTCGAGCTATATGAGCACTAACAGAAACTTACTCGTAGGTATGTATGTAAAAGCTAAGGTATGACGAGTAGTTGCGATTTTTTGTAGATCTAAATGAAAATACTTAAATTTCAGTGCAAGCCAGTTACAATATGGAGGTCGTTCTGAACTTAACTGGAGCTGTGCAAAAGTTCGTCCGAGTCCCATTCCGCTGTATTGGTTTTTTTTTTAGCAAACGCCAATGCAGTGCGCCGTTCTGCCCGCGCCAGCGCGTGGACAACCTCTCGTCGCGGGAGCAATAACCGCCTAAATTGCCTGCCTTCTTATATTAACACAGCCTCGAAGCACTTTGTTACATCCATTATCTCCGCTCCTGCGAACCCGCGTTACGACGGGGTGTCAACCACGCGCGCGCGCGGCTCGCGGAAGCAAAAATGGCGGTCAGGCCCGCGCGCGGAGTGGCCCTGCTCATATGGCGTGGTCCCGCAGCGTGCGAGAACACGCGCTCCCCCTGGCGGTCGCGCCCTGTCACGCCTTCCTATCACGCGTTCGTTGCAGCGGCGGCGGCAGCGGCAAATAGCCTGCGAGGTGTGGCCGCGGCCATTGCTGCCGCGAGATAGAATGGCAAACTATATCATCGCTGACCGCGCGTACAAAGCGTAAGGCACACAGGCCCGCTCGCGCGCGTATACGTATATGGCAGCGGAGGCTATGCCTGCTTTGCCCGTGTTATGCAGTGCAGTATAAGATAGGAGCGCCGCCTTGTGTTCCTCGAGGTAATTTGAGACACTCCCTCCCACGGGTTTTCTTTCTCGGCGACGGATTCTTTTTCTCTTTTTTCTTTTTTTCGCAGAGATTGCCCCAACGCTGACCAGTCGCCTGCCGACAGAAACAAAGTGCGCGCGGACCTGCGAGCCGAGTCTCGCTTTCATTAGGCGCTGTCCGTGACTCGATCGCGGTAATGGTCCTCGGTCGTTCGGGCAGCCCGCTAATGCGGATTCCTGGAGTTTCTCGCGCTGCGTTCTGTATTAGGTGCCCCGAGAAAGGTGCTTGCACGTGTCTCGACGAGGCGCGGTGAAGTGCGGTGTGCTATTGCCCGGCTTATCATCAGTGGCGCTGTGGACGCCCCTTTACAAGTTACCCGCCCACGCTGTCACTCTGTCACTTTTTCTGTCTCTCTACTTTCATTCCCAGCTACACACCGAAGCGACCTGCCCTATCACATCGGCGAAATCGCCTGCCCATGCGCGTTTGCAGATACCATGGATATTCGTTGTCATGCCATAAAGAATATGGTGTATTCATGTGTATTCGTGCAAATTTATATGTTCATGTATCCTTTTTCGGTGTAGCTTCGGGTCCTTTATATAGGGGTACATATGTAGACCCCACCACTTATGTAATACCCCTCCAATCAAGACTAAAGAAGAAGAAAAAGAAAGAAGCCGTGGAACGGAAAGTAATATGGGCATCCAAGACGTCACGTAAATTGAACTGTGAGTCTCTGGGATTCGTGCCGGCATGTTGTGACGGCTATGACACGAGAAAGTGCAGCGTCACTTTAATCCCACTTACTTCGCTCCTGATGGTCAGAGTTTTTGTTGACGCGGAGACAGTGTAGTCAACGATAGCCTAAAGGATGCTCACAATGGCTTTCTGGCCCTATAAGCACGAGGTAGCGGGCTCGATTCCAAGCTACGGCGAGAGCATTGCGATGGATGTGATTGCAAAACGCACTCGTGCACTTTAGTGTCAACGCTTGTTCGCGACACCCAACTTTTTAGAGCGCAGCTCTTTGGCGTCCGTTCCTGGGTTTCGCGTCGTCGTCGTCGTCGGCCTCGTAACCAGCTCCGCCCCCCTTTCATCCCCCCAGCGCTAGCAGCGACCGACTGATACCGCTGGATGCCGCTGACGCCGCTAGAGAGTCAAGATAACGTGACTGCATAGAACACCGTCGCCGCCATGCAGAAAGAGGAGGAAAGGGTCCACCCCCCCTGTTCTTGTGTGGCGGATAGGGTGCTCTTCAGTTGCCGACGCGCCGGTTATTCGTTGTCCCTGAAACCAACTCCGCAGCTGGGGTTGACTCACTATCGGCGTCAGCGGCATCAGTCAGTCGCTGCTATCTCTTCCCTCCTCCCTTTATCGTGTTGTCCGCTTACTGCGCGCGCTTCTGCCCCCATCGTTTGCCGCTGGGTGTACACGCCGCCCCCCTCCCCCCTCTTCCTGCGAGTCTCCGGTTGTCAAAGCGCCGGCTCGAACTTAATTCCTTTCTTCGCTCCTCCTCCAATGCAACCCCTGTGCGGTGGCAATCAGAGAGCCAGATCGGTGGCGGCGGATCTGTATATGTGCACCGCCCGAGCCGAAATTGCCGCTGCCGTTCGCCCTGTGTGGTGGCAATCAGAGAGCCAGATCGGTGGCGGCTTGACATAAAGACAAACAGCAATTTCCTAACACTTATGCGGGAGAACATCCCGTTCCTCTCGCTCGTAACGCGTCCCACGGCTGTGACAACCTCGCGAGGCACTTGTATACATCTCGTCTTTGAGAATCAAGCATTGGTGTACCAAGTCGAACATACATCAGTCTATTTCTCCGACCACAAAGCTTCCTTCATGACTGTCAAGAACTGTTAGTGGAGTCTTTGTTAAAGGAATACGTGTGAAAAATAAAAAAAAAATTCTGTGATAGCGCATACATGTGTTGCTCGATTTCTTTGCCTCAATCTATCGAAAAGGTGAAACAGCTTATTTGCTGCGCTCAAACTTCGCATTAGGAAGTAACGTAATCGTCGGTAATTTTTTTTTAAGTTAACGAGAGACGAGCAGGCGCCTCAGATTCTACAGCCCAGGCTCTTGAGGCTCTTTTACGGTTACGTTTACGAGACACGGCCTCTGGGGCGACGTCTGACCGAAGACACAGGCACTCTGCACACTGACTTGTCCAATCGACGTCCATTGAAATTTATACCAAGGAAAGTAACCGACCGAGAACACGGTCTGTTCAGGGCCAACAAACTGTCGTTACCAATGTAGATACATGTCCCCAAATTAAGGGACTTCACTATTACATTTTATCTACTAGGGACATCCTAAGGCAAGGTGTAGGAACCTCACAGCGTCTGGCATCGTTGACATAATATACTCGGTTTAGTGGCTTTCGAAAATCATATAGCCATTGATTAATTTTTAGTAGCTATTGCTTACCTAATGGCAGCGCAAGTTGTTCTCCATTTGAGGACTCCATTTGTTGACAAAAATGTTGCGCGGTTACATCTCTGGCGCCTGTAATGCGCCAAGAACTTGAAGTGAGATGAGCTCATCATTCATCATGAGTAATATAAGAAGTTGATCAAATCATTTTGTTCAAGACAATCTCACGGATGTCCTCCCCATATTATTGTCATTGCTGTATTGCAGTGCACAATTCGTTTCTTTCGTGAAAAAGCATGGAGGTCGGCCGAGACATTTCTTTATAAGTTATTCGCTAGCACTGCATGGTGACTATTTAGGAATGGTGGGCCGGTTTGTGGCAAAAGTAATGGTGCGCATTTCCGTTTGTTATATTCATTTTCTCCCAGAACTATCATGATTTACGAACGGAAACCCGTGATGGCAAGTGTCATTGTGGTGTTCTAGTTCACAGAAAAAGTCAGTATTTATAGAGAGCCTATCCTTGTTACTTTCGTTGTTCCATAAATTATCGCTTCCTCAATGCGGGTCGGAGGCCCAAAAACTAATGGCTCTGGGTGTTTTGTTTAATGAAGAAGCCTCGCACAAAGCAATACCAGCTGCTCCGAATTTCCCAGTACCACATAGCATTGGCGCAGGCAGCAATAAATTGCAGCGTGCAGCTGCTGGAGCGTGAATTACGACTGTCAGACCGGTACGCAATAGATAATTTTGAATTAAAACGCCGACACTGCTTTAGGTGGGAAATGCACAGCTTTAGAGCACCTATGTGCTGTGTGGTCACACAAACGCGCTGTATCACGTGTGACAAGGGCGGCGCGAAAGTCGCGATGCCTGACTATATCTAAAGCTGGTTTATCGCAGTTAAGCGAGCCCAGCTACTCGCCGGTGTACGACACGTCGCCAGCTTGCATATATAGCTGAAACTCGTCGTCAGTGCATTGCTTCGTCAGGCAACGTTGACGCTCGAGCGCACGACGAGATTGATGAAAACTTTGCCTCCAGACTTAGAAAGCCCTTTTCATCTTATAGGGTGGTTGCTTAGCACAGATCCAGCTATCGTTGGATTCGGGCAACGAGGTGCTTCCGGCATTTGGCGATGTCGCTTGGGGCCAGCCAACCCCGCCAGGCCAATCAGGCCCCATGTCAGTCAACTGTACGGACGTTAGCTATACGCAACCACATCGAGCGTATTAGCGCCGCGTTTTTCTACGTCAGGGCAACAGTATCGCGCTTCGCGTAGTGACAGGCCTGTTATCGTGACCGAGTAAAACGTATATAAGAGTGGCTTGCGCATGCTTTCCCGTAACATCGCAGTGCCGATTTCTTCAAGTACGTCGCAGACGCGTTCCATATATTTGGCATTTGAGGGTCTCGTCGCGGAAGAGACTTGTGCTGCACCCAACTCGCCAGGAGGAAAGAAATGCCAACATCGTAAGCAATAAAATTAAAAGCAATGCTAAGATCCGATTTCCCAGCAGAAAATTTTGGAACAGCATATCGGTACGGTGTGTGTGTGTGTGCGCGCGCACGCGCGCGCACACACACACACACCGTACCGATATGCACACACACACGCACACACACACGCATCGTACCGCGCGCGCGCGCGCGCACACACACACACACACACACACACACACACACACACACACACACACACACACACACACACACACACACACACACACACACACACACACACACACACACACACACACACACACACGCACGCACGCACACACACACACACACACACACACACACACACACACACACACACACACACACACACACACACACACACACACACACACACACGCACGCACGCACGCACACACACACACACACACACACACACACACACACACACTAAGCCCTTCACGCTGACCGACAGAGCATTGCCAGTTAGCACACTTACGCTCTGCGTAGTTCTCACGTAAAACCTGCCATGCCAGCTTATCTCTAAAGCACTCCTACCTCTTAATGCGATAGCGCATTATATTGAACAGATTCTTTGATTTACTTGATTTTATGTTATTTAGCCGTTTGAGATATGCCGTTATCGGCGTGTGCGCCCATTCTTGGGCAATCTCATGCAGAATGAATATATGCGCCTCTGTGACGGAAGTGGCACAGAATCCTTAAACGTCGCACCGGTCCCATTGGCCCTATAAATCTCTCATAAATTCCATTCCTCATAAATCCCCATTCCTCGTCATGTCTCGGCGTATAGGTGTCTCACTCTGTGGCCTGATTTGTTGCTTGAAATTTCGACATCGCTATATGAGCAGCGTAGTGCATAAACACAAATGTCGCACGTAATCAAAGCATTGGCGTTTGCGCTGGATTACGCTGATACACTTAAGGAAAATACACATTCCATAGGATGCAAGTAAACGCAGTTGTACACATTGGCATTCGTTGCATAGAGTTTAATTCACCGCTTCGATAAACCTTTGCTTCACATCGATTCCGACGTAGGCGTTAGATGTAGATATTTTTTTATCACGCTTTCCTCGCTTCACTCCAACCCTTGCCGCACTGTATGGACGGTTCCGTGTGTACTGCTTGTAACTGACGGCTACGTTATTACAGTATTACTGTACATTATTACCCGAAGCTTATCCGAAGGTTCGTAGGTTCGTGGTCAAGTTGGTTGATATCTTAGCGCTATATGACACATGGCTACTTACGTAAGCAATAACAACACTCGATACAGCAGCAACACTCACAAGTTTTGAGCCTACCAGGGGGAGCTTTAGCTCGGGTGCTCCTATCTAAATACACGTAAGAGGAGAATACATTTTTCTCGGCAACCACCGCACGAAATTTGACGAGGTTTGTTACATTTAAAAGAAAAACTTAAAATCTAGTGACTGCTGGTTTCGAATGTTTTTTAGGTAGTCAGTTTTTTATTAGGAACTGGCAAAATCTGAAATTTTCAGAAGACGGAACTATAAATTTTACAACTCTGTAACTCGACAATGACAAGTGATATCATAGTTATACGAATTGCTTCTAATAGTAAATCTAAAGCGGACAAAATTGATCTGTTACACATCAATATAAAGAAGTAGTAATATGAAAACACAGCTCTTGCATGATCCTTGATGAGTCCAGTTTACAGAACCGTGATATCTGTTCTTGTTGCAGAGCTATTAATTTGTAAACTTCGTGCTTCTATTTTTTCAAACTCTCGAATGCGTAATTTTTTTTTAACAAAATGCACGCCCTTAATCGAAATTCCGCTTCCAACAGTCAATAAAAATTTAACTTTTTCTCTCAAGTGTAACAAATTTCATTAATATAGGTCCAAGGGATTATCTCAGAAAAGCGTTTCTGCGTTTTACATGTATTTGAGTAGGCCGCGTCGGCTTATTCAGAAAACAGAAAACAAATGCAAGACAGGTCTCGTATTGTTAGTTTCAGTCTTCCTTCATTTTTTTTTCTTTTTTAACTTCTGCAAATCACCTTGAATCTCGCGTCCAAATATTTGGAGTGGTCTCGCCCTATTTAGGCGCAAATAGGTCTTGCCAACTTTACTTGTACCGTGCAATCCACTGTAAAAGGGAACACGTGACTGCAGAGCGCGTGCAAAACTTTCCCTCCTGAAATTGCACTGTCAGCAGGCTTTGCAGCAGGTCACTCATGCTTGGTGGCGCAGACCACTTTCTTCTGCTCGCCCGTGGAGTGCATTTACCTATGGCGTCCGCGGGCACTTGGTGATAGGACATCAACAAAGTGAGAGTCGCACGTTGCAGTGTTTTCTTCAGCAGCAGGCGACACTGTGCGTCTGACTTGGCTGTATCTTCCTCGTGCTCAATCGCCGACTCCAGGCCGTAATACAACGAAATGGCGAAAACGAAACTACCCAAATCTTGCACATAGCAAAAGCTATAGGTGGACCTTATTTATGCGTATCCGTGCCATCGCCACGGGAGGCCTTTCGTAGACGTCTTGATCTAATTAGACCAAGAAGGAGCACTTCTGTGTTGATAACATAACCTGTGGGATTTTCCGAAGTCGTAATACCCAATTTTCCGTGAACGCTCCTTTCGCTGCGGCAGACTTGAGCCCCCCTTTTGCAGATGATCGCTCTAGCTTCAGAAACACTATAAAATAACACATGGTCTGGCTTTTTACATCGAATAAGTTGTCCTTACATTAGCAGCTTAGTGTTATGTTTTTGGTGTAGTGAGAATTTTCCTAAACCAACAGTCTGAAGTTCTGACTATTTATATTCTTTGCTACCCGTATTGGGTTCCTTATACGATTTTTAGAGTCCGGGCTTCAAAATCACTCATTTACTCATTTTTCTCAGTAACATAATTTTCCTGTTCTTTCGCGGTAACTAAATAACGAACAGCACACACGCACCCACAGAAGCAAGCAAACAAACAAACAAATACCAGGGTTCGTTTTCACCCATCCATTTATTTATACTATCGTTTCCCTATTTACAAAAAGGAAAAAAAAGGTATGGAGAAAGAGGCATGTACACTGTTTTGACAGAGACGTGTTGGCACACACGCAAACTCCATATATAACTCTCGTAAGTCTATTTATAATATTCGCGCGTACACACTCATCGCGTACGCTTTATTCACCGACCGTACAACATGGCCGCCACGCCTCCTATCTTGTCACTTTCCTCCTAACCAGCTAATGAAAGAAATGAAAGCGCACTTTCGTACCCTTATTACAGTGTGAGAGCTTCGTAATGCGCTTTCCGTAGCCTGCAAAGTGGACATATCACGTGCATTTCCTGGGACACTAAGGATAAACACTAAACCGGTATAGACAGACCGGCGGATTATCCTTTCAGAGCTATACCAACAGTTTCTAGGCCAGACAAAGCCGAAAAGCATATTTTTTTACAAGTGCAGAAAACTAACGGAAATCTTCTTCAATTTCGCGTTCAGACTTCGGTCACAATGACGTAAGTGTGACGTCACGTGCTTCTGGCAATATCTACCCGGGTTCCTACCGCCTTCGAGCAGGAAAACAATTGCCAAAAAGTTGGTCGGCTTTACTTTCGTGAGCAACCTAATCTTCCTTAGTGAACGAACCTTGTCCCGAGCTTACAATAACAGAATTTGTTATGTCAAGGCAAATTGCCGTGGGAATTGTGGTATGGCGGTGCTTCTGCGTGCTTTCTTCCTTATTAAAGCTTCCGCTGCGATCGCAATAAGTTTACTAATTTCCTGTTCTATAGATATAGGCTACGAATCTAGCAGTAACTCAATTATTCTTTCTCATTATTATCCATTCAATGGTTTTGTGTGCTGTTATCTTGCTATCTCTATGTTCTTTCTCCGCGTTTACCCAGCATGAATAATTTAACCCTGAAAGACCCTGTTTATTAAGTAACATTAACACTCTTCTATTGGGAAATTTCGATCAGTGGTTACGTAACCATTATTAGACAGGTGAACCGTGCGCTGTCATTCGCCTGCAAATAAATTTCTATTTCAATAAAGCTTTTCGAGCTTATAGTAAACCTTCATTTGGGCCTAGTTGGAACATAATTCTGAACTTAAACTTGCAGCGCAAACACCTAAGATGGACCACAAAAGGAAGATACGACATACACTGGCGCTGACTAACTTCTTTATTTCTTCGTCGTCGAGTGTGTCGTATCTTCCTTTTGTGGTCAGTCTTAGGTGTTTGCGCTGTAAGTTTAAGTTCAGAGCTTAGAGTATTCGAATGGTGCGCTAATCCCAATGCTGATATCATTGCGACGAAAAAGATTAGGCAACTCGCACGCTCTTTGATCTTAACAACGCAAAACCGTTTGCTGCCGCAACGTAGGCAGCAGTCGAATATTACTCTCGCAGTCTAGCACGCGCAACGCGACCAATGCGCGCGTTCGAGCGAGCCCGCAAACAAAAAAGGACAGATAAAAAAAAAACGTTGTGCCTTGGAATATTACTTTACACCGCTATCACAACAGCTGGAAACCTGAAAGTGCGACGAAAATGAAGAAAAGATTCGAGAAATGAAAGCGCAAGAGAGAGAGAGAGAGAGATAAAAGAAAACAACAGCACAAAAATATTGTGATCGCTTGCACGCGTCGAGATTTTTTTTTTTTTTGCCGAAAAACAAAATGGTGTGAAAGTGACGTCATGAAACACGAAACAACCAAAACGTTCGACAGCGACTACATAGCGAGCTTTTCCTTCTGCACACAGGATTGTAGAAAAAAAGTTTTTTCCCTCGGTATCGCTATACAGTGGAATTGCAATATAAAAACCGTTGGTATAACGAACTATTTCATAAAATCAACTGAATGTAAAATTTCATTGCATAATGCATGGATAGCCTTCAGCAGCTGTAATTGAATTGAAAATATAAGGCTCCATAAAGTACAGTGAAGTAAATTTTTCTGTCTAGCAGTTTGGGATGCATCAGATGGCTGCCGAAGTTATTCATTATAAGTGTCTCAACAACTGCGTCGGCTTCACTGATCGAGTTCTCAAGGTATCTACCTTAGGTTATGGCACGCTTTGTTTTCTGCCACTATAGTGGTAGAAAACACCCTGCGTGACACCCTGCAAAACACCCTGCAAAACACCCTGCAAAACACCCTGCAAAACACCCTGCAAACTGCGTGACCACGCAACGCTTTGCCTTCAAGTTTCTTCAGCGAGAGCGTTTCAACTAGATTTGTTCAGCCAACTCATGTGTTTACCTTTATAACGAATATTGGATACAGCGAAACAATTATATGCTACGTTTATAACGAATATTGGATACAGCGAAACAAATCTATGCCTACAATGCGACTTTGTTATGGTCAGGTTCAGCTGCATTTGGACAAACTGTCATCAGACACTCGTTAAAACTGACGCTATTGAGGCTCGTTCTGTCACGACAGAGATTTTGGTCACTAACGCAGAAAAAGAAAAGAACCGGAAAGAAAAGAAAGAAAGCCTGTTTATACCTGCCAGCAGTTGCGTGCTACAGGGCGACGTCGTATACGTTCCAGCACTGGCGGCACCAAAGTCAACGCTGTGGTGATCGTACGAAACAATAAAAATAAGTGTATTTCATTCGTGCGCTTGCCGTCAGCGCTGACTGGTGCTGGTTTCGCGCTGACCTGAACAACTAGATTCGGCTATTGCTTCGGGTCGCCACTCGCATTCTTTCTTGTTTTTTTTTCCGTGTCGAGTGAAAGTGTTGTTCAAGAATCTGCGCAGATGCCTTGCACGTGACGTCACAACGAAACCTGCACAGGTTACGGCCGAGTCGTGAGAAATTCCCATTGATCTTCGCAATATTCTAGATATCTGCATGGAGTAGTGAATAGCGCGCAATCATTTCATTGTAGTAGCTTAGCTTGTTTCAAGATCCTTTAATTTCTAAAAGCAATCACTAATATTGCGGCGCTGACGATGAGGCGCGGCTAAATTGAACCTTTGTGGACAGTCTAAACTGCATCATCACGGTGACATCTACGGAGGGCCCATAAGTACCGGCCTCGGAGATCTCCGGTGGTGAGCAAAACAGTTGGCCAGGGAGCTCAGAGGCGCTGTAGCAGTAAAGCTGTACGAATTGTAGAGTTTCCCGACAAACATAGGTACCATTACAGTAGAGTGCTCCTCTCCCAGGTTGTAATGCTGACTGGAGTGGCGCTTCTCACTGTGCAGGCCACACCGTGTGAATGAATAAACGCGGAATAAGCAGGTACTGTTTAAAATATAAATGGGGGGGGGGGGCAGCTATAACCATAAAAGACATGGCTGGGAACTAGCGTTTGCCATTTGTAATCTTTACCTACGGAGCCTAAACTCATGTTACGTAGCATGAACGAAAGTTCATAATGCTCGTTTCCGTATCTCTAGGTGGCAGACGGGCGAGAATTCTTTGAGGAGTCCCTCGTATTTGAGTAGAAGTCGTCGTGACGTCAGTGAGAGGCATCTGCACGCGATTGGTGGCGCACGCGTTCGCGATGTCTTAGACAGACAAGCGGCAAAAGCGACGTGCTGTCATTGCACGTGACGTGATCTCTCGTCTGAGAGAGCGAAAGACTAGAATCTATACACGGAACGAAGGTGGGAAAAAGGGAGGAGGAGGCTTGCTGTGAGCCATATGTCAATAATAACCACATTTTCGTGCAAAAGCGTTCCAAGTCGAGAGTCCAAATTCTCTCCTGCTGCCCCGCACAAACGCGTACATGCACACATAAAACACTGGGCAGAGTGTCCAATATCTTTTCTGGAACGATGAAAGGAAACGGTCCAGGGTTGTCGTCGTCAGAATGATGGTCAAATCTGTACACCGTCTCTCTCTACGTGGTCCTGCTATCGTTATTCCCGTAGAGTTGGCTTTGGGAAGAACCTCCTGGTCCTCGCTGACGACGCCGGGACATCTGTGTTTTGCTGTGAGGCGCGCAAGTTCCCTCGCCTCTTTGGTTCCGCACGTCAGCGCACATCACCGCAAACCACCACAACACCACTGATTTCTGTTCCGGAGCACATAGCACCGCGTCGAAGCCATCTGCTTGAAGTGAACGTTTTGTTAGCGCAGCCTCGTTTCCAACGCAAGGGTCCTTTTTTTTTGCCGGTTTTGAAGCAATCGTTGTCGCTGAGCTCACAATGTAGACACACCGAACGCAATGCTAACTGTCCCCTTGCTTGCACACTCCTCGCAAAATTACATGGGTCAGGAACAACCACAAGAGTGTTAAGAGCAGTGTGCTGGATGAGTGAGCATGAATGTCCCGACACAGCTTGCGGGGCACTCACACAAAACCACACAATGTCTCTTCGCTTCAAAGCACAGCTGTCGATTGATTTGCATCCACCGCCACACTTCTGTCAATCATTCGCGCACAATCACACATTCATCCACAACGGTGCACACACAATGTCGTTTCCCATGGACGACTCACCTTGGCAAACCTCCGAGCTTAACACTTAAAGACTAGCATGCTCGGGAACGGCTGAACAATCCACCCAACGTTTCAATGCTGGAGTCACTCCAATTTCTGGCTTACGTAGTGGCAGGCAAGCTTTCACTGTACACTGGCAGGTATGTCACGGAGGCAGCCCGCTAGAGGCGATGGCAAAGCTGGCAGGTTGTTGTGGACATTGCTTGCTCTCGTAAACCTCCTGATCGTCTGAACCTTTTTATCCCACAATTATATCTTGATTCGGCAAGTGAGATTGTAAGAAGTGGAAACCACGAAGCCGAATTCGTTATTGCGTGAACGAAAACAGATTTTGATTTCTTTTTTTAAAAGAAAATGGGCATTTTCATTGCCTTTAAGCTAGCGTAGGTGGTGCCCCGGAAGGGCCATTCCTAGGTCAGGAGTAGTTTGTTCTGTGAACATGGGTATGCGTTGCAATGTAGCACGCTTTGACGAAGGGAGTTTTCTTGACCGCATATAGAAGCGGCTATTCTTACGGTTCTGAAACTTGCGATTGTCGCCGTGGGCATTTCTCCACCGTCTTGACACACCTCGCAGTCGTCGATACCGTTTCTCAACTGAATATCGCACAAGCAAGTCCAGCGCATACCCCTTTTCACTGTTTACTGGGTTTTTAGTACCCAGCGTCGTAGTCATACCGGTGACCACACAAAAGACGTGCACCGTCACATCTGGCAAAGCGCCTGTCTCCATTGTCGCTGTTGCGCCTTTCTTCCAAACACCGTCGCTAGGCGAGCGACATGTGAGCGGTTTCAAGAATCTGCCCACGAGTAGCCTTTCCTGCTGCATAAGGCCGGTGTCATCCCGATTGCGCTACGGCGAGGGCAAAGTCGTGGTCCTTTGCACAGGGCCTCCGTGAGCTCCAGGACGTGGGGGGGGGGGGTGCGTTCCCTTGTCCAGTAGCTGCGCGTTGTTCATATAGACGACTGCACGAGTCTGGCCTGGTTACGTGCAGAACATGGATTCGGTCCTGGCCGCAGCCGCAGCGGCCGCGGCTCCCCTGGACTGCGCCGCCATCAGGTGCGGTTCCGGGGGGAGCAGGCAAAGCGGGGACCACGCCGACTCTCCGGCGGCGGTCCCCGCGACTGATTGTCATAAGGCCTGGTAGTCGGGCGTCAGGCCCAGGCTGAGGTCGCTCAACGCCGCGGCCGAAACCAGCGGATGCCCGAGCCGAAAGCCACTCGCCCCGGTGCCCGGCAGCACGGAACTGGGGTCCCCTCCTCCGGAAGCTGCCGCGGCCGCCGCTGCGGCGGCGGCTGCCGTCAGCGTGGACGTTGGGTGCACCGAAGGCGCGAGAACTGGAGCGCCCGTCGAAGAAGAGCTCTTGAGGTCCGAGCCGAAGAGGCCGTTCATGCTGTGCGGGTGGTGCAGTGACAGTTCGGTGGTGGGCGTGACGGGGCTGCCCGGAAGCCCGCCCAAGTGCAAGTGGTGGGGCACGCCGCCGGAAGTGACGATGGAGGAAGGAGGCGGAGGAGAAGCCTTGTTGCTTCCGCCGTGATGCCGGTCCGACTTGAGCAAGGTGCTGCTGTCCGGGGGACTCATGCAGCCGCCGGAGTCCGAGCCCGACTTGCTCGAGTGGTTGCTGTTGCCCGAACCTTTGGTGGGCAGCTTGTCGTTAGGGTCCCTGCGCAGACAGGAAAAGAAAGCGAAGGGGCGGAGCCCTTTGTCAGAATGGAGTGTATAACGGGAATTATAAGATAAATGCTTAGCTCTAGCGACGTGTCTGCGTGCAGGAATGCTTCTAGGAAGGAGGGAAGGAAAACAAGCGGTGAAAGGGCAGACAGGTTAACCAGATTAAGTGTCCGGTTGGCTACTCTGCACAGGGGGATAGTATAAGGGGCAGAAAAAGTTTAAAAGAGATGATTAAAAAAAAGGAAAGCGTCAGTTAGCACATTTAGGTTTTTCAATGAATCCCGTTTCCTTTAAAAAGCACAGTAGCTCTTTTGAAGCACATTCAAATGAGGAGAAAGCTGATAATTCTTTCTCTTCATTGACTAGTAAGTACTAAGTAAGTACTAGTACCTCTATTACTAGTAAGCAACCTAATAAATTGAAGCTCACCGTATATATATATATATATATATATATATATATATATATATATATATATATATATATATATCAAACCGTTCCCTCTTTCACATACCACTTATTTTATGTACAAGAGTGTAGCTGCTGCCTGTGTCTTGTAATTGCAGAACAAAAAAAAAATAGATTTTGCGCCAGCGTTTACAAAATAGCAAGTAGGAGCTCGGAGAGCTGCGAACGACCACATCTATTCGCCCTAGAATACGTGTGCATGAAGACACGCAGGGAACAGAAGCTATTACTTATCGCAAGGCTCTATGAAGCTTGGGACATGCAACACATTATTGTTATTATTACTGTTACTTTATTATTATTATTATTATTATTATTATTATTATTATTATTATTATTATTATTATTATTATTATTATTATTCATTTTGCGCGCAACATCCAACAGCGGGCCTTGAGAACTTCTTCGTGATAGCACTGCTGGCCGGATGTCTGCGCTGTCGCCTGACAAGTCGTACGTTCAATCGGGAACACCCGGCGTAAAAAAAAAAAAAGGAAAGGAAAAGATATACGCTACACGTTTTCTGCGCTAGCGTATACGTTAAATCCTCGAGCACGCCCTCTTTCGGATACGGCCGCCAGGTCAGGCTTAGCTGCGGGAGCCCCGCGCCTCCGGTTCATCCCTACACCAACGAGCGACCCGAACGAACCAAAAGGCAAATACAGACGCGGAAATAAACCAGTGGAACACTCGTATATACTAGCCTTCTGCTCCGTCTGGCGTGTGCGTCCGTTCTCTCGTATGCACCACGCCTCTCGCTTCGTCTACGAGACTTTCTTCGCTTCGCCCCCTTCGTCTGCTGCGGTTCTGCCCATTCGGCGAGATATCCTCGACGGCCGCTTCGCCGCCTCAATCGCCACTTCTTTCCGGCATGATTTATTTACGGCGCCCTCCTGCGGCCTTTATAACGCGCGCTGCCCCCACTTCTCGCCTTCGCTCCTTCTAGCCTCCTCTCCTTTCTAGGCTTCCCGCGCCCTCTCCTTGCTCTCTTCCTCTGTTAGCGTGGTCTCATCAGGCCCTCTTCCTAAACGTCCTCTCTCTCCTCCCTTCGCTCCTCCTCCCCCGTTTTCTGACAGTTGCCTCCCCAGCGCCCCCTGTTCTGCCCCGCGCCTTTGATTCATTCAAGGATTCGCGCCGGCTCGGTGCGACGGCGATATAGCGTTCGCCCTTGTCTCGAGGCGCGCCTGTGCCACATCGCCGAGTTCATATTTGCCGTTGCTTTGCGCTTCGTTCGGTCACCCTTTTCTTTGCTTTTTTTTTTCTTTGCCCGGTCGGCTTTCCCGCTTCCCGCGTAGTACTTCCCCCCTCCCCTCGCCCCATCGTCGCCCGTAGTGCGTTTGGGCGCCGTCTCGAACGCATCCGTGCAGCGCCACCGAAGTCTGAGGTGAAGACCGCGGTCGAGCCCTGCTGCTCTTCCGCATATTACCGCGACGAGCTAACATATTCACTAAGTTATACATTTACTAAGACAACTAAACCTAAATACTAAGCAACCTAAGGATGTCAGAATATTGCTACAAAGTTCTATACGGATTTCGTTGGTGCGAAAGTGGGTGGTTATTGGCGGCAAAAATGACGGCCATGTCGCAGAACGCTTAGCTGGCCAATCTTCCCGCTCTTTCATGCAAACTGCGGAACCGATGAGCTCGTCAGGCTGACGCCACGGATTGTTGTGTTGGGTGACTTTACGTACGCAAGTTTAAATTATTTCTTGGGCACGCGTGTAATGTGTATGCTGCAAGGTACGATGTGAAAAATAAATTGTGCTTGCGTATTCCACACTTTCCAACTCCGATATAGGCTTATACATTCTGCAGGATTCAGCAATAAACGTCAACTGATAACCACCGCTCTGTCTTCTCTTGGTGATTTGACTGTCTCGTTTCTGCGCTAGAATATAGCATGGATATCGAGTATTTTCTTGCATTTGGTACTGTTTTACGCGGAAAGAGTTCCTTAAAGCTATTACGATGAGTCTTAGATTACACAAATACGCAGTGCAACGATATTTATTTCTAGTAAATTATCGTGAAACGGACGTTGCGAACATTTGTGACGTCACCGGATGACGCTGCGGCAATATTGATCCATTGACGTGGTGTAATTTGTTTTAATTTTTTGTGTTCCATAACTGGTTTATGAAGCTTTCACCAATATAACATCTCGCTTAATCACAATTCAGAAAGTGCAGACGGCCACACTTGTGTCTAGAGCGCCGAAACGGTACGAATCGGTACGCAACTCAGAGATATCGATATCTCTGAGTTGTTAACTGGTTTGAAAAACGATGCCTGCGATTAGTTGAAGTAACAATGACACCCTGGCAACGCATTATTCACCCCGGTACCTTGAACCTGGCAGCTGTTGTGTCATTGCTGTACTTTCCCACGGCAGCTCAGCGCTCGAGCGCTCCAGGCAGAAGTGTGGGCGACAATACAACCGAAAATTCATCTTGAGTTGATGTTTTCACTTAGTATCTCTTTCAAGGAACACTAAGGCTAAAGTAATACGAGCCGTATGATTGAATTACCCTCCTACAGGCTCGATAAGTGAGAAAACTTCCAAGTTCCTGCAGCAGAGAGCCGTGATGTCATGCGGTATGAGAGTGTGAGTTCAGACGTAGTTCAGGTGGACTACAGTAAAACATCGTTATAACGAAGTTGCAAGAGCAAGAATTACTACGTTATATCGTTTATTGCATGGACCGCACTACGAATCCAAACGAGCATTTCAAGGAGAATTTCGCTTCTTGATATCTATTATTTTGTTATAGCTCGTTTCGTTATAAAGAGGTTTGGCTCACATTGTATCCCAAAGGCCTGCCGCGGACGCCCTGTGCGTATGGCGTTCTGTACCTGTGTACGAGGTCGCGGGTTCAATTTCCGACGGCTGGGGCCGCATTGTGAAGTTCGAACGCGAAATTAAAAAAAAAATGAGATGTTGACCGTGACTTTAACAACCTGTTACTGCGGAATCAAGAAGACATATCTTCGAAACAATACTTTATAAAGCACTATATTAGCATCAGCCTAACCTGATATAACATATCTCCTTAGTCTCTGTTTAAGGACACTGTGAGGGAGTCCCTTTCATTTTGAACGAGTACCTCTGTTTGAAAGATGGCTGGTATTGAACAGAGTCACCGTCCATGAAAGGTAGCCAAATAGGGGGCTCTGTCGCCGGGCGTAAGCAGCAGCACTGCTGTAGTTCTCGCAGCGTGGGTTTTCGGCACGCTGCACCGAACTGTTTCGACGGATAAAGCCACGGGTGCGTCGTATTTTGCTCAGGGATGACGTCTTCGTGAACGCAGACGCCACCGCTTCGCCCATGTCTCGCGTTTTCGCCTGCTCAGCTAACCCCTGCTGCACCGCGTCTCTTCCTATCTGTTTTGCGTATGCACTATAACCGTGATGCTTTGTTTTTTTCGCCATAATCTCTTGCCGGGAACGCAAAAGGAAACGCTGCTAATATCGTGACGGAATTGCTCGTAGACTGTGTACCACATTTAGACATTATTATAGTAGCAGAGGCTGTGTCTTTTTTTGAAGGTCATATCTTGGCAACGTTTAGGACACATTCGCGATTGATATATATATATATATATATATATATGTTTGTGTGTGTATATAGTGTAACTGACGGTGGTCCGGAGCAGACCAGCGTCAGCTGCATTTCGCTCCTCGACGTATGTCGAGTGAGCTCTTGAAAACGCTTTGCAGTGTCCTGAACGTGTTTTCAATCGTGGATCCGGGACATCAAAGAGCTGCGACGTAATGCTACCGCATTTCTCTCGCGTTCTGCGGCTAAATCACCAGTCAATGTTCTTTTTTCATCATGTGACAACACATGGACTGGTCGCCTTCCCGAAGGCACCTGCACACAAATCCCTTACCGAATACCTTCAATAACAACACGTCAGCAATTGCGTCACACTCTCAGATTAAGATTAACTTGGCTTTCATTCGTCGTTATGCATACCTTAATAGCAGCGCTGTCGTGTTCATTCCTTAATGCGAGGAGTGAACACTTTGAGAGGCCAGGGAACGTGGTATCGATTCAGTTTGCGTTTACGAAACAGGACGACACCTCGCACTAACTTTTGCTGCGTGTCCGCCACCGCATGCACCGTTAGAAAAATTTCATATTATATACTATTTCTGCAGAGTTTCTATAGCCTTCAATAGACACGTTTTAGAAAATTCAGTTGAATTTCAGTTCGGAGGTTTGTTCATACTGAGACTTTTGTTCCGGACTAGACTATTGTTGAGCTTAGGTTCAAACGTCACTCCTCTGCGCAACTTTGCAAGCGCGTCGAGCTGCTTAGAGGAATAACTTCTGAACTTCAGGAACAGTTTGCACGTATGGCTTAATCGTACAGGACAACAACGCAAGAAATGGGACCCGAAAGAGCAAACCGGTATTCATAATCATTTCCCCTTGCTGGCGCTGTTTCGCAGGCATAAGTTTTAGCCTGAGCGTGTTTTGAACGCATAGTGCCTTCTAGCTTCCCGCTTGAAAATGATCTTGACTTCCCTTTAAGCGATATAGCGTTCGGACGGATGCCAGCAGTGTATACCTCTTCTCTCATTAAGCGCCTTCGTAATCTAGTCCCACCCGTAAATGCATCAGACGGCTAAGATCTTGCAGAACTGCGTAATCTTAACAAAAGACTAACGTGTCCTCATTCGGCCCCTGGCACCCGTGCACGTGATCACATATTGAAAGTGCGCGCATGTATAACACGTGTGTTTCATTAATCCCCAGCTGTCAGGACAGACTCCACCGGAATTGTGCGAAGGAAAGCCGGAAATGCTCTCCGTCTGACCGCCACGCCGATTACCCCGTGCATCCTCTCGGATTTAGATACGGGCTCGGCCCACCTGTCGGCCTCGCCGTGTCCGCGTGATGCTACGGTGGAGAGTTCGCGAAGCGCGCCACTGTTGGCGATGTAACGTGGTCGGGCCAATGTCGAGAATTCGCGGTTACTAAAGGCGCTGTCCTGTAATTCGAAACCTTAAAAGAAGCCACTTCGTGCGTGAAGCACACACTCCAATATCGACTCCCGGGAAGAATTCGAACTCGCTGTTGTTCATCTTTTCCCTCAGTAAGTGATCTAAATCTATATCTAAATCTATATCAACGTCCACACGGTGTTCCTGGCAGAAAAGCAGTGAGCGCCATGCGGTAAATGGAGGATGTGCGCGCAAGATTAAAGATGATTAATTTTGGGCGTCGAGTTAAGCCGGATACAAAGGGTGTAAAAGTTTTCTAGAGCACCCGTTACTATTAAAGAAAATGCAAGATTATAAAAGTGCTCAATATGATAGGGTGCTTTTGTTGAGCTGCTCCAAATTAAAACAAAAGTTGTCTGCGAGAGATAGCAGAATTCTAACTAACCCTTGGGCTAAATTACTCGATGAGGCGGCCATTACTTCTACGAGAAATCAGAATGCTTAACTGAATAATTAGCATAATTGGACGACCTAGCTTTTCATTGGTTACATTAGGGCACGTATTTAAATTGGTTACATTAGGGCACGTGCTGTATTTAATTGTACAATTCATAGCCGGTCCGTTCGCAAGGCGTATCCATGTGGAACGAGTTCTCAACACTGCAAAAGTTTCGAGGTATTAATTTCCAAAATTTCCACCAAAATGCCTTGGCGTTCCAGTTACTTTTCTTGAGAAAACGCTATTTATGCATTGGAGCACATAGGATACGCCTTGCGAACTTACCGGCTATAATCGGCAGATTGAAATTTGTACGGTAATGTAATTAATTAAATACTTAATTAGCCTAATTATGATACTTGTTCACTTATATAGTATGATTCGTAGAAGTAACCGTCGCCTCATCGATTAATATAGATCAAGGGCTAAAATTGTGCTCTCTGCCACGTGCAATATTTAAAGATGTGGAGGAGCTAAAGAAAGAACGTCCTGCATATATTACGTGTGAGACAAATTTATATATATATATATATATATATATATATATATATATATATATATATATTATATGCTGTGACACTCTACAGAAAATATTACATTTTCTTGGCAAGTTCTGTAAATGGTGTATAGTTAGTCTGCGCATGAGTTGCTTTACACATTCTTCCCGTCTAATATATGTGCACTTGTGCAGGCAAGCAGTTCATACACATCTGTGGACCACAGCATACCAAAGTAAGTGAATTTTTATCGACTCGTCACTGCAAAGAGTGCGTGAACCTTAAATAATCAAAAATGAGATGTTTGTAAGGCGAAGTGGCTTACAAGAAAGAAAGATGGAAATTTAACCAGAAGCTTGTCTTCGATATGGTGTATGTAGAGCCGATGGAAGGAGCAATACGCGTATAAACTCCTGTATGAACGCAAGGGAGTGCTGGCTATTCCGCCTGCTGGAGTAGTGGCATGTGCGTCATTTGACTCCCTTCCATCTAGATGTTTAGTACCTCCCGATGGAGTGCGTTTACTCCTTTTCATAAGCACACGGGAACCTACTCCATAGAGGAGTGTGAAAACTCTCGTAAGTGGAGTTAAACTCAGCAGTCAATTATTTACACCAAGAATCACATTTTAAGTTACATTATATATATATATATATATATATATATATATATATATATATATATATATATATATATACACACAATGACAGAGAGCGAAAATAAATTCAGGTTGGCTAAAGGAAAACTCGTCTCAATGTTTGCTCGATGAATCTCAGCCAGTGTAAAACAAACGACGGCGGCAGAGTCAAAACGATATTATACGGTGCATTGATGGTAGACATTAATATGACAGAGAATGCGTGCCAGTAGTGTTAACACGAAATGGCTTTCATAGCTAATGCTTATACTAAGTAATACAATCAGAAACAATAGCCAGAATGAAAAACATAATGGTCAGTGTAGATTGCGTGGCAGGTCAATGTATTATGACAACGCTTGCAAGTGTGTCAAGACCATCGAGGAAGCGAAAATGCAGTGCAAGTGCTATAAGATGGAACAGCGCGACGCCGACGCTATAGACTGCCATACAGCATAACAGAGTACAATCGATGTATGTAATGTAACTTTGTTGAGAGGCACTTAAGAAGTAACAAAGAAGATTACCCACCAAGTGAACTTGTGTTATAGTCTACAAATGCCTCACCTAATTCATGCAACAGGCTTTCATTTTAACTCTTGGCGCAGAAACAGCTGAGGGCTCTGTAAATCGTCGCTTAGCATGTGAGAACCATGACCCATTTCAGAATATACCGTTTCTTGTAACTGTGACCTAACTAGTCTCTTCCGGTCCTCATTTTCTCATTCACGCCAGAGTTATGTGTGCTCGAGTGGAGCGACATGCACGCTGCAACACTTTACTAAGCGTACTCGCGCGATGGTAATGATGCATCACGGAATCGTCCCTCGCAAGTGGTTATGTGCACATCGCGTGGCGAGTATCAATCGACTGGGAAGGGCTGCTCGCTTTGCGAAATAAGCGAAAAGAAGGAACAAAAGAAATTAATTATGGGGTTTTACGTACCAAAACGACTTTCTGGTTATGAGGCACGCCGTAGTGGGGGACTCCGGAAATTTCGACCACCTGGAGTTCTTCAACGTGCACCTAAATCTAAGTACACGGGCGTTTTCGCATTCCGCCCCCACCGAAATGCGGTCGCCGTGGCCGGGAGTCGATCGCGCGACCTCGTGCTCAGCAGCCTAACACCATATATGGTGTTAGCTTAGGTTAGGTTAGCCACTGAGCAACCACGGCGGGTAAAGAAGGAACAAAGGAAAAGGAAAATACAACGTCGAGTCATGCCATCGTTAGAGCACGATGCGTAATGGCATTCCGATTAAGCTTCGGACGATATCGTCTACCTTCGTGCCTCCCGCAAAGCAGAGACGACGCTCGTACACACAACGCGTCCGCCCATGCGTTTACATCGGAACACGATATCGGATCCTCGAATTCCGTGCCGATATCTACGCGTGATCCCGCGTGAAAGACGTGCCTCTCCTTATTTTTGATTTTCCCGCTCGTTGCAGGGCCCTGGCCGTATACCGCGTACGCCTTTGAATTCCGTTATTATAATGTCTTTTTCTAAGTGCTTCCTTTTTTTTTATTTTCGATTCCGTTCCCTCCGCATATATATCCTGTTTCATGAGGACGCTTCTCGCGCATGGCGCCGTCCGCCAAGGCCTTGGGCAATATCGCCATCGCGTGAAAAAAGACGAGCTGTACACTCGTACGGGATGGAGCACACGATCGCTTCAATGTACGCGTACTGAGTGTACGTCTTCTCTATAGTAAAGAAAAAAAAAAAGGTCCGTACAAAATCGAGTCCGGACACGACGTCCTTACGTGAATCGCTTGGAGGCCGGCACCTCGGCGCGCCTTTCTTTTTTTTTTTTTTTTGTCTTTTGTTCGGCCGGAGATGCACGAGCGTGCACGTCTCCTGAAAGACGAGCCCAACGGGCGAAATGCCTGCGCGAAGGGATATCGGCTTACCTCCATCTACATCCATTAGAAAACCGCTCCTGTTCGAGGGACTCTAGGAAGTAGCCAGCAGGCCTTTCAAGTTCTGAATCGTGATCGATCGCCGCTGCTCTGTAGCGTATTTTTTTTTTTCCAATTTAGTCGCGACCTATAGCAGCAGGCTTACAGGTCTCCTTATAAGGATATCCAGCAGAGAAGCATCGTCTTATTTCTATTTTTTTTTTACAATTTCCGCTGACGATCGAGCTTAGATGAACCGATGACGCCCCATAGTGTGGTATTATAGATCTTCCCGAAGTGGGGGATCGCCAGGGGGCGCCGAGAAGTGCGGACGCGCAAACATCGGCTCCCGTTTCCTCAAATGTTTTCGGTGGTACAGTCCGCGAAAACGCCTGAACATTGTGCATCATTCGACGCAGTTTGTTGCGGGGATCAAGCCGATACCGGAATTATATCGGTAGGTGCTTTTCTCGAACTTTTAAACGACCTTGAACTTTTCGCGACGCCGGGCGGTTTTAACCCTAACGGGTTAACGCTGGTGAGGAGTGCGGGCTAGGCCTTGGCCTAACTCCGGTGTGGTGGGGCATCATGCCCGAAATCGAGATGGTGGAGGGGGTAGAAATCACCCCCGAAGAAGCAAGGTGCCCCGGCTGGACCACGGCAACGGGCAAGACTAAGAAGGCAAGGCAAGAAACTTCCAAGTCGACGCCGAGCCCGGTAAAGCAGGGAGGCGGCAGGGGCGGCCGCCGCACGGCAGCCCCGCGGAACGCGCTGAAGAAGCTGGCCGCAGCCTCAAGGCTCCCGAGACTGCCACGGGACCATATTAGAATCATCGTTAGGCCAAGGGGTGGTCTCGACGTGAAAAAGATCAGCACTATTAGAGTGGCACAAGCGCTGGCTATGGCGGCGGCGCTTTCACCCGACGAGGTTGGCGAAGACATCGTCTGCCCAAACAACGTGCAAAACATATACGTCGTCTCAACGCCAGAAGAAAGAAACGCGCGTGCTTACGCGATGGTTCAGCAGATCCACCTGCGCGAAGGGGTCTTTGAAGTGGCCGCGTACATGGCCGCCTCGGACAATACATGCAAGGGTGTTGTGAGGGGAGTCGACATCGAGTTCAACGACGCTCAGCTCCGCGCCATGATCGTACACCAGCGGAACCCCACCGCGTTGGAGGTGCGTCGCATCAAGACCACCACCACGGTTATCGTCCTGTTCGACGGACTGAGGGTGCCGAACTTTGTCATTTGTGGAGCGGGCATGCTGCCCTGCTCTTTATACAGAAGGCAAGTTGATGTGTGCTACGGTTGTGGGGAACTGGGCCACAGAGCCGATGTATGTCCGACCCCGAGTGTGAAGAAGTGCAGAGGATGCGGAGCCGCGTCCCCCACTGAAGGCCACCAGTGTGAGGCGAAATGCGGCATATGCGGCGGCCCTCATCCAACGGCTGATCGTAAGTGCGAGCAACGCTTCCAAACGCCGTATGTCGTCAGGCAGAGACGCCGAAGGCGTCGGCGGAAGAAAATTGGCGACGCCAAGAAGGGCGCCAACGCGGCACGTGAGGTGAGCCAGGCACTGACGTCAGCGCTACGGAAGAGGAGCTCTTCGAGGGGACGCTCCCGCTCGCGCAGTCTTTCCCGCTCTAGAACGCGCTCCCGCTCACGTGGGCGCTCCGTGCAACGAGGGCGCTCTCAATCTAGGGGCCGCTCGAAGTCCCAGGTGCGCATCGCAGGAGGTCCCACCTGGGCCGACAGAGTGAAACAGACGAAGCAGACGGGCCGGACGCAACACGCCGCCGCACAGGAGAGCGAGCGGGCGCACGATCCCAGGATCGCGCAGTTGATGAGCGAAAACGCCAGTCTCAAGGAGGAAATTCAGAGAATGAAGGCCGACTTTGAGGCCTTCCGAAACGCCAGCGCCATCCAAGCGGCCGCGGCAAGGCAAACGTCTACGGAAGATGGGGCCACAGCAAGGGCGGTCAAGCGCAGAGCCACCTCCTCCCACGGTACGGTTGAAGATGTGAGCACGGCGGAGGCTGCCATGCAGAGGTCCTTGGACCGCATGCAAAAATCTTTTGCCGAGTTGGTACAGAGTAACCAGACCCTTCTACTCAGAGTGCAACTGCTTGAGAACGAGCTTGCCAAGCGATGTGACTTACACTACGGCGACGCCGCCAGGCCGGAGGCGGTGTCCAGCGAAATGATACAGGACAATCAGCTGTCGGGGGCTGACGAGCAAGATGGCACCCCAGCCCACCTCCGGTCCAACATGCCCAACCATGGCCAGACCGGATAGTAAGCTCATCGTGTGGCAGTGGAACTGCGCCAGCTTCCGGAGGCGCAGGCCTCAGCTGGTGCAGTTCATCAAGGCCCGGGAGCCGCAAGAGAGGCCCCACGTCATTTTACTACAGGAAACAGGAATGGAAACTATTTCCCTCCAGGGATACCGAGCTGTCTCCTCGTTGGCGGAGAGCGGGCTCGGCATCGCGATACTTATTGCAAAGAAGTGCGCCTTCCAGCAGCACGATCTCCGTCTTGGCAACACCAAACTGGAAGCGTTGCTCGTCGAGATCATACCCAACAGTTGGCTGAAGAACAGCGTCTACGTTACCAATGTGTACTGCTCTCCTAGGGACAACCGGCAGACCTTCTACAGCCTAACAACCAAGGCATCGTCTAAGGCGAGAGAGACGCCGCTTGTTATGGCTGGAGATTTCAACGCGCCGCACGAAGCCTGGGGCTATGTGAGAAGCATCCCCAAAGGCTGCAGACTCCTGCAGGCAGTGACTGACAGCTCCCTGGAACTGATAACCGACCCCCATTACCCCACGCGCATGGGAAACTCGGTATCGAGAGACACCACCCCAGACCTGGCCTTCGTCAAGAACGCGCCGGGAGCGGAGTGGCACAACTTACAAGAGAACCTGGGCAGTGACCACTACATCGTGGAAATCTCCCTACCGGTCAGCGCGGCCCCGCAGAGGGCTTTCGAAATAGTCGACTGGGACGCCTTCCGAAAGAGAAGGCAGGATGACCACGAAAATTACGAGTCGTTTGCGGACCTCGCAGCGCAGCTCAAGAAGGACGTAGCTGCGGTCACCAGGACCGTTGAAACGGACCTCAAGGTCGACCGCATGGACGCTCGATTGGCGCACCTGCTCGAAGCCAAGAATTCCCTCACGGCCAGATGGAAGACGCAGAAGCTGAATCGCAACCTCCGGAGGAGGATCACGGCCCTCAACCGCGAGATCGAATCGCACTGCAAGGAGCTCGGCCAGCAGCAGTGGAACGAAGTTTGCGCGTCGGTCGACGGCCAGATGCGTGCGGGAGGCAAGTGGAACCTCCTCAAGCAGTTATTGGACGACACACAGTCCAAGAGAAACCACACTCTGGCCATCGATAGGCTGGTCCACAAGCTCAATAGCGAAGGCGCATCTAAGAACGAAGTGATGGACGAAGTGGCGCGTCGCTACCTCCCCATTGGGCAGTCCGGACCAGAAGATTACCCGGCCTATGGCGGCAAGGCGGACGAGGAGCTCGACTCCCCCTTCTCCGTCTCGGAGGTCAGAGCGGCCCTTCAAGGCCTCAACGGAAGATCGGCGCCCGGGCCGGATGGAATCTCGAACAGACTCCTTCGAAATCTGGACGACGGCTCGATCGAACTGCTCACTAAGGAAATCAACGACGTCTGGGAGTCGGGCATCGTACCGGATGCCTGGAAGGAAGCCACGGTGATCCTAATTCAGAAGCCGGGCAAGACACCAGCCATAGACAGTCTGCGACCCATTTCGCTCACGTCTTGCGTGGGCAAGGTGGCGGAGCATGTCATCCACAACAGAATATCGAGACATGTCGAGGAACGACACCTCCTCCCACCGAATATGGTCGGGTTCAGACCCTCGCTGTCCACTCAAGAGGTCATGCTGCTGATCAAGAGGCAGATAGTCGACGTGGTCACGAGAGACGTCCGAGGCATCTTGGCGCTGGACATCGCCAAGGCCTTCGACACGGTCAAACACAAGCACCTCCTCGACTCTGTGACGAGACTGAACCTTGGCGAACGCTTCCATGCGTACGTGAGCTCTTTCCTAAGAGATCGCAAGGCCACGATCAAGTTGGGCCAGATCAAGTCGGACGGATACGCGCTGGGAGCCTGCGGCACGCCGCAGGGTGCGGTGTTATCTCCACTGCTCTTCAACATCGCCATGAGAGACCTATCAGTCCGACTCGACCGAATCGGGGCCGCCAATCTTAATCACGCTCTCTACGCGGACGACATCACCGTCTGGTGCGGCGGTGGGTCGGACGCAGCGGTGGAGCGGGCCCTGCAAGAGGCCTTGCACGTCACGGAAGAATTCCTCGAGGGCACGGGACTGGTCCTCTCGCCGACCAAGTCGGAACTCTTGCTGTATCGGCCCGACAGAAAAGGCCGCAAGTTCGACACGACGCTGGACCAAGTACCGATTGAACTCAGAACGAAGACGGGTCAGCGCATCCAGAGGGTGGATTCTCTCAGGGTGCTCGGACTGGTCCTCAATGCAAAGGGCAGCAACGCGCAAACGATCGCGCGCCTGAGCGCGAAGACGGAGAACATGCTCAGACTCGTTTCGCGAGTGACGAGCAGGAAGGGGGGCATCAGCGAAGCCAACCTCATAAGGATCTACCACGCCTTCCTCATGAGCCATATCAACTACGTGGCTTCTGCGCTAAGCTGGTCGCGGTCGGAGGAGAACAAGATCGACGCACTCATGAGGAAGAGCATTAAACGAGTCCTCGGCATCCCCGTGACGACTAGCACGGAGAAGCTGATGCAACTCGGGGTCCACAACACCCTGAGCGAAGTGATCGAAGCACAGAAAACGGCACAGATTGTTCGCCTCTCTACCACCAAGGCCGGCCGTCGAATACTCGAGATGGCGGGTCTGGCAGCCATGGCCGAGGAGTCGTGCGCAGTCCCGCTCTGCGAGGGTGAAAGGGACGCCTTTCGAGTCTCCCCCTTCCCGAGGAACGTTCATCCACAGCACAACGAGGCCCGGCGCGCAGCCAGAGCCCGAGCACTCATCAAGACTGCCCTGCAGAACCCAGAGCTCGCGTCCTTTGTCGACGCGGCGCGGTATCCCGGATCAAACTCCTACCTGGCTGCGGTGGTTGACCCCCAGGGCAAGATCCTGAATGCGGCGTCTATACAACGTTCGACGGCGTCCGTCGCAGAGCAAGTCGCAGTGGCGCTGGCTCTGTGCGAACCCGGGCGCACGCAGATCTTCACGGACTCCAGGTCGGCGGCGATGGCCTTTCTCGCCGGCTCGGTCTCGGCCGAGGCTGCAGCAGTGCTGAGGACCCGCAAGACAGGCACGGCCCGTCACGTCATCACTTGGTTCCCGGCTCACATGGGCCGGGACGTCTCCCCTGGCTCGATCAACCCGAATGAGCTGGCCCACGACCAGGCGCGAGGTCTCATCAACCGCGTCGGTCCGAGGGGCCCAGCTTCGCAGGGGATCGACCGAACCACGGACCCGCTGCTAACTTTCCACGAGATAACTGCTCACTACCAGCTGGGACGCAGACAGTTTCCGGCTCCTCACCCGAAGCTAGGCAGACCCCAGGCGTCGGTGCTGAGAATGCTGCAGACGGGCTCCTTTCCGTCTCGCTCAAGGCTGAGCCACTACACTCCGGGTGTGGATCCCCGCTGCCCAGACTGCGGCGAGGAACGATCCACTTTGAACCACATGCTGTGGCAATGTTCTGTGTTGCGCCACTCGCCTTTCAACAGGCAAGAAGATTGGGATGAAGCCGTCAAGAGCGACAAGCTTCAAGTCCAACTTCGGGCTGTCCAAAGGGCCTGCGCCAGGGCTGAAGATCACGGTCTTCCGCCCCCGGCGCGGGTGCGGCCCGCGACTACGACAACGTAGTCCCTTCGGACCAATTAAAGTTTCTTGTCTGTCTGTCTGTCCCGAAGTGCAAGATTTTTTCATGTTTTCTTTCTCTCTCACACTCTCTCGTTTCGGAGCGTCCAGCCGTGGGATTCACTTGAGCGTTTTTCGCGTGTATCGCTCAAATTCCAAGCGCGCAGCGTAGATTTGCAGAGCCGCATTTCTTCGAAGCCACACTCAAGTGCGCACAGCCGATACCACAGTATTTGTTGTGTTCATGCTCCCGTATGTACTAGTGACCTGTCGCCAATGCTTTACAGCTGTTGGCAGGCAGTGAGAAAAAAAAAACGCACTTTCACGCACTTTCAAGTAATCGTGACAAGAGCCTATAATTCAGAAGCATTCCTTAATAAAGGGCTCCTGCTCAGTTTGTGGACGAGAATTCTAGAGCCGAACGTTCAGACAATGGGCACAGCTATCAATCCCCCTTTTAGTAACCGCTGCGAAAGCTTAGAGTGGGTTTGGAAAGGCACACAAAAATACACCGCATAATCTATACGTTCGCCCTGGTCGCGATCAGAGACCGTAGTTCAGTTGTCGCTTTAACGTGACCTCTATGCGTTTCTTGTAAGCACTCCGGGCGAACAGCCTCCAGGAAGAAGATGGGACAAGTTGAAAGCCACGTGAATGATGGTAAATGAATCACCGTTGTACCTAGCCTATGATACTGCTCAGGGGGGGATCCATGTGGAAAATTTCGAGCAAGTATAGATAACTGAGCGTCAACCTTTTACCTTTCTCTTACGCGTATTCAAAATTAGCCGTCGATATGCTAGCGACCCTCCGTGGCAACGACAGTTGACGCCTTGTCATCGGTTGGTGTTACGAGATGAGGCAGCGCGCGCCTCATCTCGGATGATATGATATCATCTCGGAGGATGATATGACGTATGACGTAGATTCTATATGGTCCCGTATGACGTATATAGGATCAGAGAACGCTTTCACACGGATGCGTGTAACGCCTTATCCCTGAGGCGGAAACGGCCAACGTGGCAGGATCAAACCGTGTCTAATGATATACGCGCCGCCAGGCGTCGCATAGTCATCGCGTGTGCACAGTGTTGCGCGCATAATGATGGGAAGCATAGAGACTGCTCCATCCCCACCGACTGCCCAACTCCCGCATGCGCGGGAACTCACGTGAGGTACGCGAGTCGTTCGAGGGTGGTGTAATGGGCGGTCATTAAATAATTTATGCCGGCTGCTTCGTTGCGCGACCTTCGAGCATAAAACCACGAGGAGCCACGCGTGAGCGATCTACCCCCCCCCCCCCCCCCCCAAGAAAAGTGAACAGTATAGGAGAAAAAGACAGATGTAAAAAAAAGAACACAGTAGAACGGCAGCCCTCTGGGAAGAAAACAACAATACCGCCCCCCCCCCTCCCGTAACGATACGTCATCATCTTACTTGCGTTATTTTCACCCACCGAGAAAAAGGTGAACGCTGCGTGCATGGTGGCGTGGGGGAGGGGGGAGGGCAGCTGTTTCCTTTCCCATTGTCACGCGCGGTGTGTGCACTCCTCCGAAGCACGAAAGCGTAAATGCGATAAACACCACCGACACCCTTCCCCCCATTTCTTTTTCTATTCATGCGCTTGCTTTAGCCAATCTCCTTTCCACATGCATCTTTCTTCCTTTCCTTTCGTTTCTTTTTTATTTCAATCTATCGTTTCCTTCCTCTATTCTTAAGACGCGCAATTCCTGTATGTAGCCTTCGTTGTACCGCCACGAACAAGCACCGCCCATTCGTTATAGCGAGATAGAGAGAGAGAGGGCCTGGGAACCACGAGCGTGGCGACGGCGTCTGGTGGACTCGTTCTTACAGTTGCGTGCATCGTGACTCGGTGAAATACGCAGCTTTCTTCATTGTGACGCATAATGTATAAGGTAGTTCTTCATTGTTGCATTTCTTGCAATCGTATAGTAGCATTTCGTGACAGGCAAGCCGCGAAAAAAAATGCGCCGCACTCTTGAAAACCGGGTGTAGCTTTCATTCTCTCGGGGCAGTCCGCCAAATGCTCAATGCGCCGGGAGCCCGCATATAGGAACTGTGAATAATGGCGGTCAACGATGCGTCAACAAAGCCGCACTGGTTATTCTGCCCCGGGAAATGACGATGGTACTTCTCTTGCTGTGTTTCTTATATGTGTACACAGCGAGATTTTGAAAAAAAAAGTATATAAGGCGTCCTTTTGTTGTTGTTCGTTGGTTGGTTTCTTTCTGCTGTTCCCTTCATTGTAATACCGTTTTACGTTAGGCTCGTTGGCTCTGTGATTTCGCGCTATTATGCGAAAAATTTCGCAACATTAAGCGTACTTACCTCGCACTCTCGGGTTCATGAAACACATTACTGTGCGTCGGTTCTTAAAATGACAATACGCCCCAGTGTACAGTTACGATAGAAGCACAGCAGTAATGGCAAAGCTCACCATGACTGACAACGGGCTCGTTTACCTACGATTTAACGGTGTAGACAGATTGTAGAATTTAATCGGCTTGCAATATACTGGCGTAAGGACCCCGGATAAATCGCGCTTTAGCGATCAAGCAGCTAAACTCACATAAAGAAAGCTGCTATTTCATGCGAACGTATGAACTCAACTATGCTCGGCGACAACTTAAGAATTCAGTACGAGCTTCAACCCACAAAAGTGCACTCTCGCCCGCAGCTTTCACCTGAATAGGTCTCGTGCGACCGCTCTTCAATACCTATCCCCGAGAGACACCGACACTGACAAAGATTTGTACCCCGCAGTGACGTCACGGAAATGTATGAGCGTGTTTGGCTGCTGCACGCGTACACATTCTCCTTGCTTTGACAGTGGTGCAAATCTTCACTGCATTATTACGTTGTCAAAGTTATCATTTCATATTTTTCTGTTTTGAAATCTCTCTGATACGGCGGTAATCGGTCGCGGTATCTGCTTGGGTGCGGATATCTGAGGCTCTAGAAATACTGCTTCAAATATTAATGAGATAGCGTTAAGGGCACCGCGTCACAGAAAATCCGGCGTCGTCGTCCCGCGCCTAGCGTAGGCCGTCGTTAGGAAATAATAATCTCGAACCACGCATACCCAATCAAGCAGGCCCTCCGTGTAGCGCAAGGAAGCTACTGAACTAATTGAATTTCTCGAAGTAAAATTTGTCTCAAAAATCGTAAAGTGCGACTTACACACAAGCTACACACATGATAGCGTCGCATTGTAATCTGAATATACGAGAAAACATAATTCTGTTACGCGGAAACTGAAACAGAAACCCCTTTTAACGCGATAGCGTTTTCCAGCTGCGGTTTGAAGTCTGTCTTAGTAGGAGTGGCGCGGCCCCCTCAGTTCACACCACCAAAAAAATAAAAAAAAAGGACCCATTCAACCCTTTGAAAGTGGTTGGACAGCGAAGCTGTGGGTGGACCACCACTTACGATATGGCAACGAGACAAACAGTAAACATTGGCAAACGTTCTTCGTATTACTGTGACTATACTCATTACTGTGATATACACTATGATATGCTACACTATACGGGGCTATGATCCATTACATTTCTTGCTTGCTTACGGGGGCCATTGCTTCTGCGGGTATGAGCCATTTATGATCACAGTTTTTGACATGTTGTTCTCTGTGATGCTTTTTTTTTTTTTTTTTTTTTGCTTGCTTAGCGGGGTATGAGCTATCGGTCATGATGGCAGTTTTCGCTCGCACTTTTTTTGCACGCGAACACGATTGTGCCGTTGGCGGGTAGCGGTAAACAGCTTCGCTGTAGAGAGAACCACAACGCTCGGCTTCGTGCATAGTGATCGGCGCCAGCGTTTCCCGGTAAACATTACGGTTTCATAAGCTGCGCTTCCCGGGAAACGTGGGAAGCACTCAGCGATCTTTGAATGCTATATCGCGTTCCATTCTTAAAGGCGAAGTTTAAGCGTCCCCCATATTTTTTTCCGTATGACCGGTAATTTCTATAAGGTACTTGACGTTCTGATTAAATGGCTTCTTTTTAACATTTTAACGACTAGACCGGAAATTTGAACTAGGTTCAAATTGAGCTATGCATTTCTAAATTCAGGTCTGAAATAGACCTCAAGCTAGCGCCACTGTCTGTCCTCAGAACATGTGTTCAGGCTTAGCGCCTATACAACATCCCGAAGTTTCCGAAATCCTAGCATTTTCTTTTATTTTTTTCTTTTATTTTTCTTAAAAATATTGTAGGGCTAGCTTTATCGAAACCAGTTCAGCGGCCATCGGACAAGAGCATTTCACCATTTCACGTGTTTCTAAATAACGAAATCGGAGTTGTGACTCATCCATCGCCTTATGCCTAAATTCCGCGAAGTGAAGGAGATTCCTTCCAGCTTTCACTTTCTCGAAGAGTCTATCTACCTCGTATTTCGTATTTGTGACCTTCAGTTCATACCACCGTGAACGTTCCTATAAATTTTAACGCAGTCCCCGACTCCCACGCCGCGCTCACTGCACGCAACTACGCAAGTAAGTGCGCGCGTGCGCGTCCGCGCAGAAAGAAGCTCCGTGCGCACATCCAACAATCGAAACGCGTGCCCTCTCTATCTCTCTCTCTCCCTCGACTATACGCCACCACCAATGTCTCTCCCTCTCCTCTTCTAGCTCCCTCCGCTTTCGCGTTAAAGTGTCCGCGCATGCGGCGAATCGTGACCCTGGCCAAGCGAGTTGGGAGCGTTTAGGTCCTCCGTCTTGATTCGTGGCTGTCCCTCTCGCTGCCTTTTCGCTTCGACCCGCCGCTCCCTCGCCCACGAAACAATCTTCGAGGCAAGAATCCAGCCGCCGGCGGAGACGTTACGGTGTCTTGCGTTGTTCTCTCTTTCCGCCTCTCTTCCCTTTCCGACTCACTCTTGGCTAAGTGTTACGCGAACAAAAAAAAAAAAAAGAGAGAAAAAAAACGAAATCTTTCACCTCTGCTCTCTCCCGGGCGCTTGTTTCAGCTATACTTCTGCGCTACTAATGAAAGCAGAACGCTTAAAGGCGCCCTCCCTAACGAGGCGCGCACTTACGGCCTCGTACATATCGCATACACAAAAGACGTAATGAGAGACCAAATAATGAGGCTCATCGCGTATACGCGCGTGACCGAAGTAATGAATGCCGAGCGCTCATTAATGGGGCTTAGTGAAAGCCGATTTCACCAATTCCTCCGCGCAGCGTTCAAAGTCCAAACATGGCCTCTGATAAACGTTTATTATCTCTCCTATATGCAACGAATATATGACGGAACACTCAATCTTGGCTGTGTTGCCGAAACGGACTCTCATCTCAACAAATAAACTATGCACGTCTTCGTTCCGCCAGCCTTTGAGTGTACACGAAGCCTTTCAGGAAAGCCTTTTCTTTCTCTCCTGCTTTTAGTACATCTTAATGGACGTTTAGGAAAAGCCTAACACTTTAATTTGTCCGCTTGTAGTCTACTGAACACCTCTGCGCTATGGTTCCCTATAGGTGTTTCCTACGTGCAGAGGACGCGTTGTGTCTGTCTACCCGAAATTCGTTATCGGGAAAGCGGGCCTACGGTACCTCGATTTCAGTAAGGGGCACTGCGCCGACACAGCATTCCAGACCGTTCGTGACTTCGCGAAGGAGCTCAATTTCCCCTGTCCAATATAATGTTCATAGCGACTCTGTATTGAAGCTGGAAGACGATACTGGAGGAGCATTCAGCACATCCATTCGTTCACGTACTCTTCAGCACCAGCACAAAGCCATTCTGCTGAACAGGCCGAGAACTGGCTGGTATTATGATGATAAAATATAAATTCAGATACGAAAGAAGCCAAACATAAATCAAATAATGCGTAATGGTGTAGGCAGCCTTGCAAGGAGAACTAAAAAAAATAATAATAGATTAGGGTAAAGGAAAATAATTAGGTCAAGAGATGATAGGTCAGATCTAGGGCTCAATTATTATTATTCGTGCCTTTGGCTCTGTACCCGGCTTCCTTTTCCTCTTCTAGTTTCCCCCTGGCACCACGATTCAGCTAAGAGCCTTCGTGCGAGTCTGTCCCCAGGGATTTCCTCTTCTATAGTCACTTCCTCAAACTACAAAACAACAACAAACACAGTTGTGTTCTGTCGAGGCAAAAATGTCGTCTGCATGCATGTCCTACGTGCACTTAACGCAGCACTCTTCACTAAAGGAGTAGTGACGCGGCCCTTTCGCGTTGTCACCTTTCTGCGGGAATAATAATAATATATGAGGTTTTACGTGCCAAAACCACTTTCTGATTATGAGGCACGCCGTAGTGGGGGACTCCGGAAATTTTGACCACCTGGGGTTCTTTAACGTGCATCTAAATCTAAGTACACGGGTGTTTTCGCATTTCGCCGCCATCGAAATGCGGCCGCCGTGGCCGGGATTCGATCCTGCGACCTCGTGCTCAGCAGCCTAACACCATAGCCACTGAGCAACCACGGCGGGTATTTCTGCGGGAAATGACGATCCAAACACTTTGAAACTAGAGGTATACAGAGTCCAAACCTTTTAAATTATACAGATAGCGCACTCCAAAAAGCATCAGTGTCCAAAATAATTTGCTATAATACTTGTTTCTACGAACCAGGTTCGCTTTCGATGTGAAGGAAGTGTATGCGTTGTGACGTCATGAGATACTGGCTCGCTCTGCGCCTGTCATCACTACAGCTGCCACAGGCAAGCACTAAAATTGTGCCAGATTTGACAGGATGACAAACATTCGAGGAGCGTGGTCCGAAACTTGCGAAATACGCGGAGCACCTGTACCAAAAGTAATGCGAACAGCACTCCTGCTGATTTTCTATGATCGTCATTGTCATACCTAGCCTCATTGATACACCACGTCGGCAAATTACGCTCTTTGGCATGACGTCACGATGATGACGACGACGACGTCAGATCCGGCATGCGGAGAACAAAAGTACGAAATTAAAATTTCTGAAAACTGTCTCCCAATTTTCATACTTGCTATGTTATCCTACGTGTGTGGGAGAAGCGTGTGGCAAAGTTCCTACACCTTCGAAAATATGCGCCAGTGCTCTTTTATAGCGGTACATGTCAACCTCCCGCTGGCTATCTTCATCCGGGACCAGGGATGACGTCGAACGTTCATTTCGTCATCCTTTCACATTATGTACGCTCTGCAGTGTACAGAAGCAGGCACAAATTTTGAGGGGGTCTGCTGAGTTGGACTGTGAGCTGCGGTTGCAGCGCTTATTGAAATTTAAAGGAAAGAAAAAAAAACAAGTAGGGGGGGGGAGTGCAACGGAGTAGGCGGGTCGTTAAACAGCGCTGCACGAGAGGGCGTTGGGGGCTGGAGGCCAAATAAGTTTTGTGGGAGGACCGCAACGGGGCAACACTTGTTGGCGGTGGGAGAGCGAGGGGGAAGAATATGTGCGACGGCTGTGACTCGACGACGATTCATTACGGAAATTATAGGGTGCTAGGTATGCCTCCTCGAAGAGGCAGACGCGCTTGCAGAGCTTAGAGGCTCTCGCAGAAAGCTTCCTTTCTTTCTTTCTTTCTTTCTTTCTTTCTTTCTTTCTTTCTTTCTTTCTTTCTTTCTTTCTTTCTTTCTTTCTTTCTTTCTTTCTTTCTGTTAATGCTTTTTGCGTCCGTGCGGAGTCTTGTTTCATTTTGTTTATTTCATTGTCTTGCGCTCGCGCTGCCTGTTGTTCTCCGCTCGGTCGCCCGCAGCAGAGCTTTGTATGAAGAAGTTCTCGCCGTTTGCGGTTGGGGAAAGCGCTTCGGGTTTTTCGGTTAGCTGAAACGGCGCCGCACAAGAGGCGTGGGAAAAAGAAAGAGAGAGAAGCTATACGGGGTCTGGTTCGGAAGCGTTTCGCAGCTTTGAGAAATTGCGCTTCTCAACTCGCGCGGCAGTGCTTGTGGGAGGTGATTTGTTTGTTGGCCCTTAATTGCAAAGGCGCGATCGCGTTTTGCTGTGCGCGGTTCTGTTCTCGTTATTATTTTTTTTGTTAATTACGCAAATAAACTGTGCAGTATTTTCCTTGCTCCGTGCGAAGCACGACGGTAGGAACTTATTTCTTTTGTCCTAATGCCTTTAGGCGAGTTCAGGTTATGTTAGATTAGGTTTACGCGGGTTTTCTGCAAGGAAGAAATATCTCGAACGTTTATGGGGTTTTGCTGATTCTGTTTGTCTAAAAGGCTGTCAAGGCTGTCCACACTCTTCTGATTGCCGAAGTAAACAATCAAGATATAGAGTTCCCTTAGGCTGCAGCAAATTATTACGTGCTAAGCGAGCTAGCATAGGAAAAAAAAAAAGATATAGAAAAAATACAAAGGCTCGAATTCTGTCACCGTGCGTATATATAGGAGGACTCGCGTCTAGGACAACTGCATGCGCTGGTAATTTGTCGAGATAGATTACAACGTCCTCCGTTTCAATAACATTTCCATCCCATACAAACGATAAGAGAGAACGCGATATATAATTCTCCGTCACTGGCAGTTACGGTGACGCCAAACATAACCGCACTGACGAGAGGCTGGAAGGGGCGACGTGTTGCGTAAGTTCCAATTAACTCAAAGCGCGCACTTGCTGGCAGCGGACGTGGTTGTTTTTCCTCCGTCACCTTATTTACTGTCGTTACGGCACCACTGTTTCTCGACAAATAAGTCTCAACCCGGGACAGTATAAATAGCAAGTTGGCCACGATACGTAAAGGGCGCGCGCCTGTGTGTGTGTGTGTGTGTGTGTGTGTGTGTGTGTGTGTGTGTGTGTGTGTGTGTGTGTGTGTGTGTGTGTGTGTGTGTGTGTGTGTGTGTGTGTGTGTGTGTGTGTGTGTGTGTGTGTGTGTGCGTGCGTGCGTGCGTGCGTGCGCGCGCGCGCGAACCACGTGCCTGGTCTGCCACTGCCGTCACACCAGAATGCGAAGATGCTCTGTGCATTACTACATCGTAGAAATGACACGCTCCGCCCACGAAGTGCAGGCGGATCGCGCAGTATATGACACCTATAGTCGGATACAGCTTTAGAAAAAAGGGGAGGCCCCGCCCAGATGACCGAAGCGGCGGGGTCACCGGCCGTCCGGCGCATGACGTCGGTCCAGAGTGCGCGCCCATTGGTGGATGCTCGTGTGCATCCGCCTCGGAGGAGTAAACGCCCCCTTTTTTCTAAAGTTGTATCCGACTATAGCTACCGAGATGTGCCATCGTTCGTCGCGTCTTCCGTACTCCGAAACATTTGCGATCGTCCGTAACCTTCGCTTGCAGTGAATAATAGGAGGTTTTGGTTGGTACACAAACACATTGCCATTCGCAGAAGACCGGAACACCAGAGAGAGAGAGAGAGAGAGAGAGAGAGAGAGAGAGATGTGCTCGCCGGTGCCACCGTATGGCGCTGACGTCAACAACAGGGCACACAGACAGTACGTACTACACAATTGCAGGCACCGTGCCGACCTATTCTTTGCTAGAATAAATGTGTGGGCAGCTGCGTTAGAGCGTAGCTGATAGTCATCCACTGGTGACATCTCCGTAGTTCCGGCATTCCCTTAACTACAATGCGTTTATGGGCCCCCTACGACCAACAACCAGATACCGCATTCACAAACTATTTCTTTCGTTTAGTGATATTTGACAATGGTCGGCCGCCTGTGCTAACAATCCCCATTTTCAGGATTTGCTGGCATTTGTCCTGAGGAACGGTTATAACGTAAAAGCTTTTTTTTGTGTGTGGATTCGGGCCCTGTTTTCTACCATAGTTGCCTGCCAGGACCTCTTCCTTGCGCTGAAAGTCGTCAAATTGACACACAACACAGTGACGCACTGAGAACAATATATTACAAGAAAAAAAGCATACTGAAGTGCCAAAAGCCCAGCAGCAGCAACATCTTCCGGCCCCATCCTCTTGCTTTCTCTCCAACCCCACCCCTTCCTGTTACAAGCGCTCACCGATGCCTTCCCTCTCCCCCTCCCCTTGCGTTCAGCGTCTTTAGACCACGAGCATAGCGCGTCAGCGTGGCCTCTACCCACCTCCCTTCTTAGACACTTGGAAGAAACCCTGACTTCCGGCGTAGAGAGAGAGAGGGAGAGAGAGAGAGAAACAAGAACATGCTCGCCCTCGCAGCAAGGCTAAAAATAAGTCGCTCCGGAGCCAGCCGACATGCATGCATCTACAGAGAAAGCAGCGGCTCTCAAGGGGGGGCCCCACTAAGCGCACTCCATAGCCCGCGAGCACGCGGCCCTCCGAGTCTACAAGATCCGAGTCTTTCTTGCGCCACGCGCGTATTTCCCGTGAACGTGGTTGGTTCATCGAGAAGCGACCGCGCGCTTTGGTCGTCCTCGTATTCCTTGGAAAGTGGGCCCCTGTAGCCGCGTGCCAGTGTCGGAGAAACCATATAACGGCAGAAATATGCAAGAAAAAGAAAAAAAAACGAACTTGAATATACACCGAAACAGCGAGCGCGAAACACTGAGCCTATACGAGAAACGACGCGATACGATCGAACGCTGATTCGCGGCGTTTTGGTGTGAGAGCACTCTTTGCCTATATACGTGCACGCACGCCCGCCCCGCTTTGGCATGGCTGGAAGTCGTCTCGATGCGATGGCCACGTAAAAACAGAAGGAACGTAAGAAAGTTAAGGGTCTTGCCGGGGCCCGTGCCGCTTTGGCATGGCTAGGTCTTGCCTCGAAGCGATGACCGCGTTAAAAAAAAAAAAAAGAGTAAGATAGTTTAGTGCCTTGCCAAGAATCAAATCCGGGCGTCTGCAGCATGGTAAGCGAGTAGCTATCATCGGTGCCACGCTAACAGATAACTTACTGCAAGGGGTGCTGAATCAACACGGACCGCCCGTGATAACCGTCTTTGGGCGCGACAGATATGAAATGCGCAATTAGGTAATGGAGGTTGAATAAACCGCACGTGTGTGTCGCGCGAATGCGCCCGCATCGCTTAGACAATCGTCGTAGACTGTAAAAAAAAAAAAAATTACACCCTCAAGGGTGTTTTCTTGTCGCGCGGGTAACAACCCCTACCGTTAGGGCCTAGCAAAAATTTATGGAGGCGGAAGACAACGGAGCCCTAACTATAGACGCGCGGCGACAAAAGACTTAGTCGGAAACTATGTAATCCTTCGGACAGACTTGGACGCACAGAAATATCCGACAGGAGCATTTCACACGGACAGATATATGAAACTCTCTTGTCGAATATTTCTGTGCGCCCAGCTAGGGCTACCACGGCTGTGTCGGGCTGCTGCGCGCATGATCTATATATGATGCTGGTGATGCAAGCGACGTGTTGAAATTATATCCTCAATCGACGAATTTTAAATAACGTCGCTGACAGTGTATATATATATGATTAAAAGGATACTCTCCCGAAGCCTCCGTGGCCTGGACGCAGGGTTCCGCAGCGAAATTGCATACACGCTCAGGCGAGAAGACAAGCTCCCGGCACGCACTCTTTTCAACAGTGGCTTCTTTTTCCGTCCGTATCAGCGTCGCAATGTTTCTTCCCCTCCCCGCGACGGCGACAGTTTGGGACACCATGCGCGCTATACGGCGAGCCGCCGTGCTTCGGGTAGCGGTTTCATTTTATCAGCGGCGCGCCGGTCGGCTCGGGTGTTGCCGGCAGCGGCCCGTCGGGGTTTCGAATGTCGCTGACGGTTGCGGTCCTCCGCCGTCGCAGATTAACGCGTCCGCGTGCGACGAGCCCGTCAGCGTTCTATTGGGCGCCCACGAGGGGTGCACGCGGTCGGTTTGGTCGGTCCGTACGTGGAGGCAGTGCGCATGCGCGAGAATTTCCTGGCGTGCGCGCCCGAATTAACAGCCGCCTCTTGAAATATATGCAGGCTCCAACTACTTGACCTTCGCAGTATATAGAGTCTGTTGTCGGTAAGCTCTCGTTGGAGTTCGTGGTGCCAGCACCACGTGACACACGGGAGACACGTCGAGCTTGCACAAGCTTAGACGACGTGCGCTTAAAAGAGGCAAACATTTGGTCAATCTGATACCATCTCCCTCGAGTGACGTTCAATGAGATACTGCGGCAATAGGTGAATCTTGCGGTGTGTGAAAACACGGTATAAGTTGCGAAGGTTGGGGAAAAAAGAAGAAAAGAAAGAAAGAAAAGAAGCAGGTATCCACGCCACCCGGAAAGTCTCGCAACAAGTACCAGTGACGTCATCAGTTCCTGACAGCGTCTTTTTCTGTTTATCCTTCTTTGTAAATAAGGAATGTATTGCATTCTAAATGAGTCAATGTCATCCCGCGGGGAGCTCTGGGATCTTCTCATAATCTAATACCGCCCTACATATGCGAAGAAAGAAGAAGAAAAAAAAAAGCTATTGACGGTGAGGAAAGCTTGGGCTTCGTTCTGTACACTAATAATCACCAGTTTCTCTCCAAGTTACTGAAAATTCAATTGATGCTAGTGATGTGTTTCAAAAAGTCGAACTCGCCTATCAAACGTTCGGTATAGTGGTGTTAAAAGTGCTGGTTACGTGCTTCAAGCGACGGTTAACAAGGAAGTAAAAAGAACAGCTGCAGAGTCTCTGAAACGTAAACACGAGACACAGTGATCAGACCGAATACCTTGAGTCGCTTCACGAGCCTTGCGCCGTGTCTGTCACGATGGTGTATACTCACTTCAACTTCCGGAAATAACTATATTTATTTATACTCTATCCTGATCTCCTCCTGTACGCCGTACAGCACTGGCGACCTGTACAAGTTTCAGTGCATTGAAACTTCTACGACCTGAAATACCTCCCGTTATCTGCCGTATATACTGTACACTGAATTGATATCAATAAGAAATCCTCGCAGTTTCCGTATTAACGCGGCGGAACCATGTGCAAAGTAATGGAGAATCATATTTGACTGCTTGCGGAAACACTTCAGGATAGGGCAGAGCGTTTAACGTCACAGTTAGTGGCCCGGTATAGCACAATGTCGCCGCAGCATTTGAGATCGCACGGACGTGGGTGGCTTTCACGAGGCTCCATTCATGTACCCGACAGTATGTCGACTGTGTCGTAACACGTTTGAAGTGGTACCTGCTGCTCGGTGTCATTTCGGATCGTTGTGGATGCTTACCGTCGCTATTCCAAATGTCTGGCTCATTAGCATCTTTGCCATTCGCACTTTGGCGACCACGGTACACCACACTGGCACGCCCCTGTACGCGTAATGTATGTGTACATGAATACTAACTATCGCCATGAAACCGCATGCTGGCAGTATATCGCACCAATAGCCCTATTAGCAACGTTGCTAATTAGCGCAGTTGCGGCGTTAGACTTGAGATGCTTTGTACTCACACCGCATTAAGAACAAAACAGTGAGAAGCAGTGATCTCTCGCTTTTAAACTGAGATCTCCTGTTTTGTTCTTTTCTCTGAACTTTCTGGAACATAAAGCGAATTGACTTAAACTGAACCCATCAACAGCGGCCACGCACTGGCAGTATTCCGTGTGAACATCCGGACTAGGGTCATTGTGAGCAAACGGTATTGCGTAATCTGTTGGCACACCACACCACTTTTTGAAATAGAAATAGCATCGTCCCTTCTCGGCCCTTGAAAAGTGACGCCGAAAGGTGAAAGAGAAATCGGTGTAGTCGCTTCTTAGCTAAAGCTAGCGTGCCACCATTGATATGAATTAACAATCTGGAGATTTCCAACGAATATTTCAGAGGCTGAGCATTGCCATCTCATAGACATGTCCTCTTCTCTACACTTATACAACATACACGTAGTGTCCCTAGGTAAACTATATTGGCTACTTTCTCGTTCCTAAATTATTGCTCTCGATGAGGCTCCGAGCGCTTTGTTCTCAGAAAACTATGTAAACATTAGTTCATATAAGAAAATTTGTATGCACTAGACAGACATTGGTTAATCTGTAGTCAAAAGTCATCAACGAGTATATTTTCTTTATATACCAGATCTTTCTTTTCCTTTTTTTTTGTGGTACATTTTAGTCTGATAGTAACTGTACATGTAAGGCCCCCTACGTTCTTTCAGTAGGCTACGCGGCTAGAAGAACATTAGATTCAAAAGAATTTCCACGATATTTTCTACCAATTACCTAAAATATTCTAATTATATTTTAATTGTTCATTTTAGTGCGCATGTTGTAACTGAGAAGTTGAAGCCCAGTACTCTGCTAAAATAAATGTCTCAGCGTTCCTCCTACGATCGTTCCGAACTGCTAGAGGCTCTTATGGGAAACATTAAACTGGAGCCCCAACGTATATTTCTTACCACATTTTGAGGTTGCATGCATATGTCGGAAGTGGTGCTCTTGATATGTTCGTCTAGCAGACAATTTCACTACTCTTAGGCTTCAGTTTCTGAGTTACACACGTGTCCTAAAGTGGTTATATTTAAACAGCTTGTTAAAAGCATATTTCAAATAGTTAGCCAAACAATCATCGAAACTTTTTGTTCTGCCAATGTCTGCCTAGCCACGCGTATAACCCATATCAAAAAAAAAAAAACGCCAGAAGCCTAGTAATGACAGTTTCCTTTAAAAAAAGGATTCTTTGGCACAACAGAAACGCCTGGTATACTGTGCGCCATATCTGCTTCCGAAAGGCTTGCCCGCACAGAGTGCGCAGACGTTAGCCGACAGAAACTGCGATGCCCACTACGCAGGTCGTCCAAAGACCACCTGTAGAGGTCACAGAAAGACGTCTATAGTCTGTCTACGGAACGTCTAAACAAATTTGCGTTTTACTCAGCGCCGCGCATAAGAGCTTATCTTCTGCAGCATAGGTTCAAGAAGGAAAAAGAAATAAAGGAAGAGCGAGAGAGAGAGAGAGAGAGAGCTAGGCCTCGCGAGCATATTACGCTATCTCGGGGAGCCCTATGCGTGATTAATATTCCGCGAGCGCATCGCTAAGCCCCTGTGTGCAAGCGAGCGCGAGCGCTCGTCTCCTGACCGTTTGTTGACCTGAGCGCGTGTGTGTGCCCTGTTTACTGCGTCCAGAGCGCCGCGCCTGCTGTGGAGTTTGCAGCGCAGACAAATATTTTTTTTTCTTTCTCCCTCTATTTTTTTTTTATTTCGTTGTCGTCATTCTGTTTTCTCTACTTCTCTTTTCTTTTTCCGCAGAAGGCGTTATATAGTTTCAAAAGATGCTCCTTATACATGTATTCTTTTTTTTTTCTCTCTCTTTTTTAGAGGTATACATTCTGCAGTGTGCTGCCATTTGCTCTTGGGCGTTTAACGTGCTCCCGTGTTTTATTGCTCTCTTTAAATCGGATTTCTATATTCTACTTCTTTCGTTTTTGCCGCCTTGTTGGAAATCTGCAAAGCAGTCAGGTTTTTCTTTACGCTCATTATATTTCTTCTTTTTCGCAGTAACTTCCTCATGTGGATGTTAAAGTTCCAAGCGGTTTGTTTAGTTTTTGTTTCTAACACTTTAAACTGAAACTGTGATTTGCGTTCCGGTATTTCACACAGCTTATTTCTTTGCTGTGTTTCTGTCTTTCTGTTTTATAATCACGCTCGGTTCGTTTCTTCACTTTTTTTTTCGCTTGCACCGATGTTACATTTGAGCCGGGATTCGCGTTTCGCCCATTTTCGCAGTGATGACGTCATTTTTGTTGCCGCCCTCGCCTGACACCCCGTATATAACGCTGAGTCATTAGTTACTGCCACGCACGACTTTTCACCTTCTTTTTTTTTTTGCATTGTCATCGCTGCTGGCATGGACTTCTTGCAAGCAATGCGTGCGAGAAATCTGCGGAAAAGCAAGAACAGGGCCCTCTTTCCGGAAGTTACATTAGCGAGGGCAGGTTTCTGTAACTTCCCCACCCCACACTTGCCACTTAAAAAAAAAAAAGAAGCCATACATTTTCTCTCTTGCTTTCTTCCCCTGCCAAGTTTTTCTGCTATTGCGTTAGAGATGCCGGCGCCGGTTTAATCGTTCTCTCAGTTTCATTTATTCTGCTTGGTTTTGAATACTATTTGTCGAGTCATGATCTTTTTCGCTTCCTGAGGTGCGTATCATTCATCTTTTCTTGCTTAACTGTCTTAGTAACTCCACATTCATCACCTCGGTTTTAAAATTTTGCGCTGTGTCAGTATCCCGACTACTGGACCCTTTTTTTTTTTCTCTGTGACTAATACAGTATTCATCTTCACCTGGTATCATAAGCCCAGGGCGGTGAATTCCGAAGACGGATCTCATCAAATCAGCTCGATCACACAGCAGCTTACGGTAATTCGGGTGTAAATTTGTCGTTATTTCATTGACCACAATCTTCAATAAACATAAACAATTGCGAAATCAGCCGCTCGGCGCATTATCTTCTTTTCTGTCCGTTCGCGCAATAGCGTTACGTTGCATTTAAGTAACGTATGAAACAGCTTGAAATGTGTCGTAAATGCGATAAGCATTAAACAAATTAAGTGCATGAAAGGTCACCATGCATCATCGAAAAGGAAACTGCCATTGGTGTACGACCAGGTAATGGTATGGTATGGTATGGTATGGTATGGTATGGTATGAAGAACTTTATTTAGGTCCTGAGGGATCAGTCTGGGACTGATGCAGGCCGCTCCCACGTCGGTACAGATAGGCCGAATGTCGGTCGTAAGATTGCAAGCGCTCACATCTTGCTAACAATTCCGGAACACAAAACAAGATTTCTCATTTTCCCGTCATGAAATCAATAAATATATACTCAAAACGTTGATGACAGTCAGCACCTCGCTGAATTTCGACAACATTTCACGCTTCGCCGTGATTTTCGAATGTGAAAGGGAATGGGAACTGTAAATGCATCGTTGTATGCAAATGTATTCAAATGAAGCAGCTGGAAGACTCATTTAAGCTCATTTTAGTCGTGGGGGGCATTTCCGCGATGAAAAGCGAAAATATGTCCCTCGCATGCGTTCCATCGTTTCAACTTTCACACACGCTTGCTTGGCTGCGGTTTAACGTTCTACTTCTTTCAATCTCTCCATCTTGTTTCTTCTTTTTTCTCATGTCCATCCATTAAACCGGGTCTTTAGCCCCTTCTGAAACCTCCGGGATGGTCCGAATCACGCAACCGCCCGGGGATGGCAGCGCGGGTAGTGCCATCACGTGACACACCTCCGTCACGTGGCCGCCACCGTCTCTGGTACTAAAACCACTGAAGCTTTCCCTCCTCTCTCTCTGTGTGTCTTTGTTTTACCATTGGTTGTCGTTTTCCGCGCATTTCTAATCATCTGTTCGTCGCGTGCAATCTGAGGTACGTTGCACAAGAAAGGAAACACGGAAATTCTCGTCCGCAGCTACCCCTAGCGAGCGCTAGGCACGCCGCTATAGCGGATGTGATCAAATAATCATTGCTCTACTGAGCGCCGCTCGTATGGAAACGTACGCGTTCACGCGATGAGAGGCGAGGCGCAGGGTATATGCAGCGCGGGTCGTTTGTGGGCGCTTCAAAATGGCGTGAGGGCGTTTCGCCGTCTGCAAACGTGCGGCGTGCTTTTCGTCCCCCCGACTGGTTGTCTGCTCTTTTTAATTCGCCGGCGTTCGCCTCGCCCCTGGAAGCAGATTGCGTGCCACGGCATTGCGGTTTAAAAGAGGAGGGTGCTGGAATAATAAAAAAGAGGGAATAGTGGGGTGCTTTGGTTCGGGGTGGCGACGAGGCGGGTGGCGTCGTGATGATGAGGTCGTTAGTGCGCATGCGCTAAGAGAGAGAGAGTGAAAGAGAGGGAGGCGTTCGTCGTCTGCTCTCCGTTCGGCTCGCTGGCTGAGAACAATGGCGGCGCGGGCAGGTGTTGACGCGAGCAGGGTGGTTCGCCTGCTTCATCTCTCCATCACTGAATCTCCCTCTTGCCATCTCTAGCTCTTTATTTATCACGGCCCCTCTCCCTGTCGCGCCTCTCCGGCTTTTGATTGGTCGATTGTTTAAGACCCCCATACCCCCTACGGTAAGGAGGTTAGGGTCAGATCCGTGTAGATTGAAGGATTAGCGGGTCCCGCAAAGGCACGAAACGAGGCCATATGCACATCATTGTCGACTTTGTGTATCACGTTGTGGCAGCGGATAGCGTTTTTGTGAAGGAGTATACTACGTAAATGCACGTGACGACGCCAACTGGCTCAAAGGTTCAGACTCAAGCTGCAAGGCACTCCGCTTTCTGGTATTCATTGAAAGACCAAAACAAAAAAGACGACTTTTATGCGTTTGGTAGACGTATACCCGCGCCCCAAGAACGGGCCTGTTGGGCTGCCTCGCCGAATTCTGACAACAGCAAAAGTGTCTGTCGCTGCTCTCATTTCACAACAGTGATGTTAGACAGAAAACAGAACGGGCGACGGCGTATTCAACATTGAAAAGTCAAGAATGTAATAATCATAAATAAAGAAGTGCCCGAGCGATTTGTCGCAAAACAATGCCTTTGCTCGAATAAAAATGGGCGATAATCGCTCGTTCACCATCTTTATTTTTATTGTCTCATTTCTTTTTTGTCTACGTATATACCTTCTAGTATTTTTATGTATGTATCCATGGTGCTACGGATCCAGATGCTCCTTGTGTGTATTTCCCTCGGCTAATAAACTTTAACATAATTCAGTCTAACCTTTGTCTGCCTTCTCTTCACCCCCTCCACCCGTCAATCAATTCCTAGTGAAGAAAAATGCGGCTGTTTCATCTTGCAAGAAATTCAGCCCAACGCAGGAAGCCTATGACGAAGGAAAAACTGTAGTTCAGAGAAAAGGGGGCCAGGCTGCTTCAGACGGATGTGCGCTAAACAACCGATTGCGAATAAACAGCCATCGGGAAAGTGTTTTCAATCGCTTCTGAACCGCATCTGCAACGTTCTTTAAACCGGCGCGCATTGTTGACTGACGTTTGCAATGGCGCACGCAAATAAACGCACCGCACATTGTAAGCTGAGGAGAGAGATCTTGGCCACCCCGCGCCCCCCTCCCCGTTCGCGTTATTCCATCGGGCTGAGTCAGACGGCGCGCTTCGTCAACGGATGCCGCGCTCTGCGCTTCTTCGCGCGCGCACAAGACAGGGCGGAAAAATGGCGCATACTTTCCCACGCGCGGGTCCACTGAAGACGAGTTCTGGAGCAACGCGCATACGCGAGCCACCTACAGAGGGCGCCGCAAACGACCGCGCTGGGACGCCGCTTGCGACGAGCGACGCAAGTTACTTTCGCGCTTATACGCCGAATGAGTGAAAGGATCCTGCCACGCAAACGCGGTATAGCCTGCAATTATAGCGATTGATGGATCGCCGGCTACGTGTTCCATACGTTTGTTCGTGCTTTGGTTCTTTGTGCGTGCGTGTGTGTGTGTGTTTGTGTGTGTGTGTGTGTGTGTGTGTGTGTGTGTGTGTGTGTGTGTGTGTGTGTGTGTGTGTGTGTGTGTGTGTGTGTGTGTGTGTGTGTGTGTGTGTGTGTGTGTGTGTGTGTGTGTGTGTGTGTGTGTGTGTGTGTGTGTGTGTCGTCAGAGCATTCGAAGTCGGTGACGAGGAGTGCTCCTGGTCGTTCCTGAAGACTGACGCACATTCTTACGCTATGTATAATTCAGCAGCAGCTTTAGGAAATTGCGAACTGAGTAGAGCTATTGGATGCATGAAAGAGCATGTTTATATACCAAGGCTGTGTAGTAGTAGCCGACTGGTTTCTTGAGAAAGAGAACTGTGGTCGAACAAGAACGGATCGGTGCGCATTTGACGGGCTGCCTGAAGTCGAGAAACAGGAGCTCGCCGACATACGTTGTGAAAATAAACGTATATAATCAATGTACTTTGAGCGTACCATTCGATGGGTATGCCTTTGCGAAACGCTCATAGAGACCTCTTGAATTGTTCCTATTAGCATGCCTAAACTTTTGGCGGTACCTTGCTTTACTGAGCTTTCTAGACATCATCAGTTGTCACGTGTACTGCCGTGCACATAATCCAGAAAATTTTTAATTTAGGACTCGTCAGGTAGGTGGACCGCATAAGAGCTGTGCAAACTGGCCCAGCGGATTATCCTGTCTCAGGAACACCTTCGACACAGGGGATCGGCCCAAACTGCGACTTTTCATTGCTACACGACTGCAACTCCACACCATCAGTATGGAGCTAGTTCTCTTTCTACGCGATATGAGCACGCATCATCAAACAATGCACAAAGCAACCAACGCGTGACAACACGCTACTGCAGCGTTAGTGTCCGCCCTCGCCAAACTTTCCTTCCGTTTCCTTCACTCAAAAGTTTGATTGCGAACCGACGTTGCTTCGTCAAGCAGCTCGGCTACGTCTCTCTCTCTCTTCTTTCACACGCATCCGTCACCGCTTGAGTGACACACCTCGTCGCGCACCATCGGTCACGAAGCGCTGACGTCTCATTGGCCTTCTCCACGCTCTCGCGGAAGCCAATCGGGCGCCGGTCACGCTTCGTCGCCTTCGCGCCTGATTGGCCCGTCGCTTTCTACGCGTTGCGATCACTGTGCAGCTCGCCGACCACTTCGGAAAACAATTGGTCGGCATGACGGCACGGTACGGCACGGCGACGGATAACGAAACAATCGCACTCCGCTACGTCTCTGTCTCTGTCTGTCTCTCTCTCTGTCTCTCTCTCTCTCTCTCTCTCTCTCTCTCTCTCTCTCTCTCTCTCTCTCTCTCTCGCGGGCGCGCATTAGTTTGTCCTTTTGTTTCAAGCTCGCACAACCCGCCATTGTCTCGCGTGCTACGGGGAGTCCTGCGTACGCATGGAGATGTCACGTTACAGGTGGCTTCTCACCGCGACACGGTATTGTTAGGCGGAGGTCGAACTCTATAAGCACGTCTATACGACAGAGAGAGAGAGAGAGAGAGAGAGAGAGAGTCGTTTGTTTTTCAATCGGCCATCCATGGGACATGCTGGGCGTCACTCAGACGCGCTCGCGTCTCTTTCCTGCATTTGCTATCCGGCTGCCATTGTGGCTTCTTCGTCGCGCCGAAGACGTGGGAACGAAAATAAAAGCCGCGGAGTCGGCGATGTGACGATCTGCTGACGAGTGATGACGGGACAATGGGGACCTGTCAGTCACTTCGCGCGCTCGAGGTGTGCGCGCCACACCGCTATAGAGTGTGTAACCTCGCCTTCCTTGCTTCGCGCTACGTTCGCTCCAGCCCCAGAGACGGTCTGACGGCTGTCACTCAAAAAAAGAGAGAAGCTCCGTATAGCGATTGTTTACGGAGGCTCGTGACGGCGACACCAGCATCCCGCGAGCTTCGTTAGTGGGACCTGGGCGGATCGTTATAGGGACGTCTTTCTTTCGAGACCTCCCGCGCTCTCGGTTCCTATAGGGGCCTGCATGCTGTGCGTAGGTGGCGCTGTTTGTCGCGCTCTAGAACAACGGACCTTGCTGTTTGAGGCTATGGTTGGTTGGCTGAGAACAAAAAAAGAAAAACATACCGGAGCAAATATTCGCTACAAGATGAGGCATGTGTCTGATGCTGCGAAAATGCGGAGACCACTCAGCACATCCTAACGTAATGCAAGGGTACTCACCAAATTAGACCCGTATAGGTAACGTGCGCATTACAGAAAGGCTTAAATTGCAAGTGCATGGAAGCATAAACCTGTCGGCAGTCGATATATGCAAGAGTATCGGTGGTAAAAGAAGCAGGAACGCGATACGACCGGATGCGTTCGGGCTCATCGCTTTGTTTGAAAGGGGATGCCAGTTAATCATCATCCTAATCGTGAGGCGGCAATCCACCCTCAACCTTTGCTATATGACGATATTATTTTCCATGCGCGGGCACCGCCATCTCTGACTGTTCGACGAATAATTTCTCGGTTTTCTGGGAAGTGACTTCAAATTACCGTGGTCACGAGACACCCGACGCATCCGTACAACAATTTTTTTTTTATATATCTGCTAATAGTTTAGTATACCTTGTCTTTGGTTGTTACAAATAGAAAACGGTAGCATAAACAGCAAAAGATGGCGGCCGCCATGGCGGCTCCGTGAAACTCTCTAGGCTTCCCGCAGACGACTCTTCACTGCATGATGGCTTCACACTAGCTGCCGAAGACTAGTTCAAGTATTCCGTTTTAAATAAAATCTCCGCCACTGCGTTGAGTGCGTAAAGTTTTCTTGCGGCAAAGTTTGAAATCGCGGACTCATTTCCGACCGTGGCGGCCGTATTTAGACGGAAGCTAAATGCAAAAATGCTCGTGCACTTATACTTAGGAGCACGTTAAGGAAGTCCAGGTGGTGCAAATAAATCAGGAGCCCTCCTTTACGGCGTTACTCGTAACCGCAGTGCTGCTTCAGGACTATACGCCCCACAAATCAATCAACATTCTGAACAGACTGACCCAATCTCACAAAGTGTATATAAGTCTAAAATATAGCTTGTGCGAGCATATAATGTAAAAAAAGAAACCTATATTTTCTCATGCTCGCCGACAGGTGGTGAATTAATCTTGAAGTTTCGCGAAGTAATGGTACGTCTTACAATGTCTGCTTCGGCGCCAATACGTCACTTAGAATTTTGCAATCTCGATAGGAACACACTCACATAAAAGAAAACAAGCCACTAGAAAGTTGAAAACAATGCGTTTCTGAACAGTAGCTGCTTCGGCAGCCATTCTATAGAACCAATTTTCTATCCATGCTGAGTCCGTATCTAAACCGTCCCACCAGACTATTGTTGCCGTTTACATGACGCGCACAATGGTCTTAAATGTACTGGTTGCAAAGAAGTTGCACAGGTGTTTATAAAGGAGATATACACACCGTGAATTATATCTCAGGGTAATGTTACGCAGTCACGGAAACGTCTTTCTGTGAGCCACAAGGGCTCGTAGCCACAGCTGTCTATATTGCGACGATGTTGTGACGTTACGTATATAATCTCTCGTCTCACAAGTACTGGTGGCCGCTCGAGCAAGACGCAGTTGACTCGCATAGCGCGCCTCAAGCCTCACCACCATCGATCCTCCGATTGAAGCGCCTAGTAGGCATCGTCTGCGAACGGGTAAATGAAGCGAAGGAAGGCAGAAGGTGGAAAACGAAGTTGTACTACACGGCGAGCGTCTTTGTACACGGCCTACCTCGAGTTACCATCTCCAATGCTGCAAATAAACTCGACCCATCGTCACAATATACGTGCTCATCTTTGCGCTTCTTGGTGGTCCATTCCGAGTATACCTGTTCTCGCCAGTGTTAGGCGCGTATCCTATGAACCGTGTTGCCATACAAAGTTCTTTGAAGGAGTTAAAATATAAAGTGTGCGCATGTCTCGCTATAAACGTATAGTGTGCGACTGCTTCTACGATTATCGCCTTACACGCTTGGCCAATTTCTGTCTGTGCCTTATTGTACCAACCACCATGTCCCGTACTGCCGATATCCATAATCTAGAACAGCTATATCAGATACTTGTTCTAAGTAACCCGTATGTATATGTATAAATACATATGATCAAAAGATGTGATATAGGGCATGTGGGTATAGATCTGTTGGCTAGACTTCTGAAAAAGAAACACTTAATGAAACGTGCAGACCACAATAGACAAAAGCAAACTTGCTTGGCGTTTCGTTAGTTTCTGGAACGTCTGTATGCTTGTTTTTGTCAAATAAACTGGTCTATAATAATCAAGGTGGCACACTTAGCACGTACAGACAATCCTGATAACTTTGATTCTCTATAGACTTTTCTTTGAAACAACCAATTTTGATGGCTATATATGCATCATAGCGATCATATGGTAATATGCTTTATAGCGATTCCTCTTTTGAAAACTATGTGCTCTTTTAGGAGTAAATGTACATATTTATATACGTATTTAGACAAAGAGGTGAACTTCGGGTTCTAAGCTGTCCACGTTCCTTTTCTTTTTTTTTTTTTTTTTTAACCGGTCGTGTGATTGTGAAGCTCGTTCACTGAGCTGCTGAGCTCGTTCTTGTCATCTTAAGCAGCTAAAAACTGTGCTCTCTCATCCCAACGTTCCATTGCTCCGGCGGGCCCCACTCCGAAGATTATTAAAGTGTCAAGGCTCGGTAATTGACGAAAAGTACGATGCTCTTTCTCGGGAATGGTTTCGCAAATGCTCTAGGATGCACCTCCAGAGCGTTGATTCGTTCCGGCGATTCAAAAAGAAAAAAAGACGACGCGTCGTATAATCGCTGTCCTTTATCGAGGACACGTGATTTGCCATAATTGTTTTTTTATCTGTTTAAAACAACTTGTCGCCTTCTTTCCTAGCTCTCGTTGTTTTTCTAGTTAGCCGCACAGTGTACACGCCCACATTTAGATCACGTTGGCCTCACACTTGCCACTGCTGGCGTTGCAGTGGACAGGCATCCGTCACGCTTCCAGTCATGATTTGTTTCGTGGCCATAAACATTCAGTGCGCTCGAGCAGTATGTAGTCTTCCAAATCTCATTGCTCATGCTCTCCGTAACACCCTATAGACGAGCTGGTTCCATAGTTGGCTGCACAAGCAGCCCAGCGTTGGGTCACATTAACCCTTCACTCGGCAACGCTGGCAAACATTGGCTCTCGAGTTCATGTCCTAGCTTCAATGGATTGTGGACGCGAAAAGTCTATATAGTCTTCCAAAACCCATTGCTCAAACCCACGGCTCTCACCACCTTAACACCTTAGGCGGGCTGGTTCCCCGGTTAGCAGCACAAGACTAAAAGTTAATGTATAGGTCCAACATTGAGTCACACTAACCCTTCACTCGGCGAAGTTCGCACTGCAGCTGGCGAACATTCGCTACAAATGCTATATACCCTTCAATCCAGAGTGCACAGGAGCAGTCGTACGTTCTCACCCAAACTTAGTGCTCAAGCCCACGGCCCTCACGCCGACACACTCTGGGCGGAGCAGGTTCCCTAGTTAAACAGCACAAGCCTGAAGGTTAACGTGTGCAGTTCCATCGTTGCGCCGCATCACCCCTAATACTTGGGGAATGCCGGCTTTGCAGCGGGCAGACCTTGGGCACGCTTTCAGTGCTTCTTGGACTCGGGGTGTTTAAACGCTGAGTGCACGATAGCAGCCTTCCAACGAAACTCGTTGCCCAAGCCCGCGACTCTCGCCCGAACTCGCGAGAAAACGCACGCACAGGCGATGCTGCGCGCGGCCGTTGCTCGGCGTGGGGAGGGGGGGGGGGGAGGGGACAGATTTTCCGCGGTGTGGCCGCCGCTTTCGAAATAGCGTCGCCGGCCTCTCCGTCGCTGTCTTCGTCGCCGTCGACGCCGCCGCCGCCGCTTGCTCGCTCGGCGATGGCGGCCGCGCGGTCGCGTTCTCTGGTCTGAACAGCTTTCCCAGAATAACAGGCGAGGAAAAGAGCGGGGCGTGTTACCCTCCTCCCCCAAACCGCCGGCGTGCCCACGCGTTGCCAACGCTGCCGCGCTAGAGGGACCTTACGCCGCGCCGCTGCCTCTGCGTTTTCTCGCGGTGCGCCCTGTGGCTGGAGTGCGTGTACCGACCGCGTGGAGGTCCCGTGCTCCGGTGCCCGCGCTCGGAGATTTCGCCCGAGCCGTCGCCGAATGAGTCGCTTGCGCGCACTCTCGTTCGTCGCTGTATACACGGTGTGATTTCGTTGTTGTTGATCGTGTAACAGAATTGTCGAAGATCTCATTCTGGCAAGCAGTGCTGTCACGTCAGCTGAAAGCGCATATGCGTTACTTGCACGACAAATCGCAGCGTGGTATTCATTTATTTATTTGAATACCCTCAAGGCCACAATGCGTTACAGAGGGGGTGGGCTACATTGCAATGAAATAGTATAACAAACAAAACAGAAAGAATGCATGCATCCCACTATACATCCTAATATGCGTCGTAATATACACGAAAGATTTGAACAAACAGTCAGATAGTAGAATAAACAAAACAAAAACAACAAAGAAATACAAAACCAGCTAATTACATCTATGCACAGTACAGAAGTGATGGAAGAAAAAAAGGAAAAGTTAGGTACATCTAATTACAGAAGAGAAGTGCGATTGCACTCTTGAAATACTTGATATCTTCTTTACCAGCAACGGAGGCGGAAAAGTGATTCCAGTCTTTGAGTGTCTTCAGTAAGAACAAATAACACAGAAAGTTAGTGCGAAAAAAAAAAAGGAAAGACAAAAATGAAAGGAAAGCGGTGTTGGCCATATATTTAAGAAAGTGAACAGACTGGTGGAATAGTTGGCATCGTATTGAGCGCCCTGTATACCTCTGCGCATGCGAATGTGAAGAACGCTGCGCAGTAACGACGCGACTGCGATGAGAAAACGTTGAGAACAGCTTGAATACTGCATGCGAGGAACAGTTCACTTCTTTATCGTGCGGGAAATAATATATTGATATAATATATTGATATAATATATATACTCCGCCGATGCTGCGCCAGCGGAGAATACCGATGCGTGGAGAGCGCGATCGCACCAGCAGCGGCCATGATTGGCTAACGCCCGATCGACATTTGTGAACTGCAGGATATAGACCTGGTGTCCACGTCTCCTTCGTGTTCTGTAGCACGCTTTATTTCCCCGTTGCGGAGGCGGTCCCAAATTAAGTTTTCTCATTCTACACGTAAGCAATGTGATTATAGGTGCGTCTGCTTGGTCTTCGCTAGTGTATGCTTCATCGAGCGCTACAGGCTTCTTCTCGCGTCTACTAGATGGCGCTGACGTCGTCTCGCGTTCTTCAGGAATGTAGCGCGAGAACCATTAGTGAAGTATAGCCCAAATATACATTTGACAAAAGCCGAACGAATCCGGCAGCGAAGAAGCCAAGAAGGTTGTTTGAGTACACAGAGACAAGTGGCTATAAGTTCAGATAAGTAAGAGAAGGATATATAGAAAAGCCAAATGTTACCACTGCACACATTAAAAGCCACTTACTACTACTTACCACTGCAAAAGCGGAAGGCGCAACTTCCACAAACCAATGCGATTGAAGCTCCTTTCACTTCTCTCAAGGATTACTGTTCGCTCGGACAGAGCACGAAACAGTCTGAGGCTTACTGCGCATTAAGCTTTGCCAGCTATCATAACCACTGCTCCGCATTATACAGGCGAGTCCGTGACTTACATTTCTTTTTTCTATCATTTTCTCGCTTTTTAGTTCTTGCTTTTACAAATCATTGCCCCTTCAAATCGAACGCCGCGATCCATGATTACCAATTGTGTAAGCAGGAATGCGTAGCAAGAAAAGACGGTACTTTCAATTTTCGTTTAGACTGTATATTCCAATTTAGGGTACCTGTACATGCCACGGTATGCTGAGACGCCGGCAGATCGCTTCCTGTTCGCAAGAAGAAGCACGGATAGGAACTGGAGCCCACCCGGCGGGCCACGCGAGCTGTGTTTACGTCTCTTGTATCTCTCCTCTGCAGCCCGCGCATGGCTTCGATGGAGGGAGCGGCGCGCCGGTTCGGAAGGGTGCGCGGGGGGAGGGGGGTGTTGGGTGAGCGTTTGACGTCGGGGCAAGGAAGAAGCCCAAGATGAAGCCCGAGAGTTGGTGCGTGTTTATGCGCGCATACGAAGAGACAAACAGAGGCTCTCTTCAACCTTGCGGCGCGAAGAACGCGCGCAGAGACGTCGTGCGTGCGCGAGGGTCCGGGTGTGTGCCGTGCGTAGGCAACGTTCACTTTCGTTTTCAGGCCCCATTTTTTTTTTTTCCTTTCGTGTCTTCGCTCGAACCTACTTCTTCCTTTATTTCGAAATATCTATCCGACAACCGCCACGTCTTTATCTCTAGCTTTCTATTTATCTATCGTTCTGCCTATACATGCATCGCTCTTTATGACGTTCTATCATTCTATTTATTTATCCATCTCCCTTCCGTTCATTCGTTCTTCTTCAAGTTGCTCGCATGAATCTCGGCTGTATCAGCAACTCATATAGCATGCGTGGCTCGTTATTTCTCACGTCTCTCTCTCTCTCGCCAATTTTTAAACAGCCTGCGTGAACTTATATATACACACAGACGGCCACTTGGCTGCTATCCTGAGAGCGAGAGTGCATGCAAACACCGACGTGGTATAAGCAGCTGACTGCACGTCTTGGAATCCGCAAACACATCGCAGCGAAGAAGAGGGCAACCATTCAAGCGACGCGTCAACATGCAAAGGCCTTTGTTTTGGCCCGAAATCGGTTCGTCCGTGGGATCCGGAAAGTACGAGATGGCGATTTTTTTTTCGAATAGAGGTCACGTGCATGTGTATACAATACTGTCCGAGTTGAGACTGTGACGCACGCGAAGAGTGATACACGTCTTGCATGCTTCGCTCGAGCGATCGACCGTAAGGTGAAGGCATGACGAAATCATGCCTTTTCGATAATTATGTGCATCCGCATTCGTGTGACCTCTCCTGTACCTCGTGGGGAATCTGTGATGCTTCGTGATGTGGCGGTCAACTACAGCTGCTACACTACGTGACGCCACAACTATATCGCTATGCAGTACGCGTAACGTAGAACGAAGCTGTCGTAATAGAACTCGATGAGTGAACGCTGCACCTCGGTTGTCGTTATGCGAATCACAGTTGTCGTTTTATCACAACCATCTCCATGAGCGCAATCGGGTGGGGAAGGTGGAGGAAATAATTTTATTGAGTATTAGATAAAGGAAGAAGAAGAAGTAGGAAGTGTTGCGCAACTCAGCGCGCCCGCCGCAAGCCGCACGCCCAAATGCCACAGCTCCCCCTGTCACGTGCCTTTCTACGTCACACCACTCCGTTGCTCACCCTTGCTCGATCCGTTGCTCCGCCACCGATCAGATGCTTTCCCCACGCCGCCAAAGGCAACGTGTCTATCTGTATGATGCGATCGTATTAAAAACTGTAAGCATCGAGCCGTGCGCGCTCGCATCAGACATATACTTATACATGTATACGGGAATGCACCTATTACGCCTCTGCGATAGCCACGCTTCCATGACTGCCTCAGCGGCTATTTTCGCGCGAGAGAAGATAACGATTTCGCGTTGTGAACGCCACTGCACACTGCGGATTCTCGCAGCCCGCGCTACGCCCCACAGCACGACAGCCTGCGCACCACTATCGTGCAGAAAAATAAAAAAAAGAAAGAAAGAAAGAAAACAACTGCGCCAGTGCAAGCGACGGCTTAGGTCCGAAAGGTGTCCGTGGGTACCGAGTTAATTGGCTGGAAGAAGAGACGCGCGCCGTTGCATGAAGCGCTGATTTCGCATCGCGGTTCCCCTTCCTCCACCGACCCCTCTCTCTCTCTCCCTCCCTTTCCCGACGCCACCCAGAACGTTGCACTGGCAAAGGCAACAAGAGCGCGCCTGAGGGCCGCCGCTCACGTTCGTTTTGCCGCGGCTGTTTTGCAGGCGGCCGAGGTGCGGCTTGCGCGCTAATCCCCCGGTAACGACGTCGACGCTAAGAGATAACGCCGGCGGTGCTAGGTGGCGGTGGCGGTGCGGCAGAGCGCTCGGCGGCTCGCATGGCAGCCGTGCGGAGCCGTCGACGTGCCTGCGTAGCTGCGGCCTGCCTGAACGTGAACTTTCGGGACGCCTGGTTGCTAGCTGCCGTGGCTGCAGTGCGTGATGGTCCATAGGGATAACGTGCGCGGTTAATTAGGCGTACGGCAACGAGAGGGAGAGGGAGAATCCGCGCGCGGCACAGGACGGTGCGGCACGTGGTGCTGGTTGGAACCGGTGGGGCTTACGTGTGGTCCGTTTGTGTAGGTCAACGATCCCTGTACGAGCCTTATAATAATAATAAAAAAAAATTAATTTGGACGGACCGTCTCGCAACTGGACCCCATGCGAGGAGTTGTTCGTATAAAGCTCGGTGGACTTGGTGGTTAATGAAGCCGTAACCCGTGTAAGGTGGCCGCGATTGTGCATGCGTATACGAGCGAACGAGGGCCAGCTAGAGAAAATGAGGTGGAGAAAAATACGAGCGCGATGATTAACTGAACCGCAACGAGAGATACCCGACAGCGGCAGAATGCTAAGACGTGTGCGTGTGTGTGTGTGTGTGTGTGTGTGTGTGTGTGTGTGTGTGTGTGTGTGTGTGTGTGTGTGTGTGTGTGTGTGTGTGTGTGTGTGTGTGTGTGTGTGTGTGTGTGTGTGTGTGTGTGTGTGTGTGTGTGTGTGTGGTTCGTACGCGTGCATGCGTGTGTGTGCTGTGTGCATAAAGAACGTAGTACAGGGCACATGTAGTTTACCATGGCACATGCAAGTGCACATCTAATTCCTTCTCTCTTCCTGTTCAGCAAAAGAGCGTGATGTCAAAGAAAAGAGCTGGTGATGAGGATCTGGGGAATTCAACAATGTATAACAGAAGAACAAAAATACGGACACGGTTATTTTAGCGGAAGTGTAAAACCATTGCTATAGCTCAACTCTAGCTCGACCGATGTGCAATCGTGCATACACTAAATGCATATATAACAACGCAAAGGAGGCTTGTGAGGCAATAAAAAAAAAAAAGAAACAGTTTTCCCTCTCCATTTGGCATGCATTATTACAGCCGCAAACTTGGAACCGCGTATACTCCGCTTACTACCCGCACGTGTAACTAAACGCAGCTGTCTACAATGCGGTGAATGGCTGCCATTACCTTGAGGCGCCAATTTTGATGAACAATGCGATGAATATGTCAAATTTACGCGACTTCATTCCAAGGAGCTCACCACTCCAGTGCAAGGATAACGAGATGGTAGGATGCTGCATGTTGAGTTTCATTTGTTGCATTTCGTATTTTGCATTATCTAGTGAGTACTTTAGAATACTGCTCGTGCATGCAATCATTCATGCTGCCTTTCTTTTTGCTTAAAAATGATTTGATAACAGGCTCGAAGTATACAAGCTTGAATTTAATTACTGGCTGCATGCATTACGAGAAGAGAAATATTATTCTTACGACACAGTTGGCTGCGGAAAGCGCCACGCTAGCACGTCCCGTGAAACATGATAGTGTATACACTAGGCAAATCGGTCGCGTCTCTACAGCAACACGCAGCACATGGAAGTGAAGTGAATAAGCCATATTGATTATGCAGAGGATCGAGATGAACCGAAGGTCAATGTCCGTGGGTTCTTTCGACCCGGCCCCGAACTCGACTTGCAGTAAACAATTTGCGTCCACCGTGGCTGAACTATATATATATATATATATATATATATATATATATATATATATATATATATATATATATATATATATATATATATATATATATATACACACACACACATATATATATATATATATATATATATATATATATATATATATATATATATATATATATGTATGCCACCACCATGGTTGCTCAGTGGCTATGGTGTTAGGCTGTTGAGCGCGAGGTCGCAGGTTCGAATCCTGGCCACGGCGGCCGCATTTCGATGGGGGCGAAATACGGAAACACCCGTGTGCTTAGATTTAGGTGAACGTTAAGGAACCCCAGTTAGTCGAAATTTCCGGAGTCCTCCACTACGGCGTGCCTCATAATCAGAAAGTTGTTTTGGCACGTAAAACCCCATAATTTAATAGACATATATATATATATATATATATATATATATATATATATATATATATATATATATATATATATATATATATATATATATATATATATATATATTTTCAACCACGGTGGGCGCAAATTGTTTACTGCAAGTCGAGTTTTTTTGTTTGTTTTTTTCCTTTTTGTGCGTCTTACCATTTGACCACTAGAAATCACTGGATCCGAGGACACGCCTGACTTCATATGTATGGGTATGCGGCTCCACATGAAGTTAGTGAGGTTCTACTTATCTGGAGTAAAAAAAGGGGGTAGAAAAAATCGTGAGCCATTCCGCTCTGTGAAGGTGATTGACCAGCGAAGCTGTTTAGCACACGGCACGGAGGTGAGACATAATTTGGACAAAGGTACAAACTCATTTATTGTCTTGATGGGTGGTCATCGTGACTAAAGGTACGCACACTCATTCATTGTCTTGATCGGTGGTCATTATGTCACTCGCAACTCACAATCATATTTTTTGATAACATCAAATAGATGCACGTACGCTGCCGGGTGGTCCATTAGGCCGAATCGGTGTGGCATTGCAAGGGATAAAACGGAACGCGTAAACCGCTCCTTTTTCGATACCGACACATACATAGTGAAATCACCGACAACGACTAAAGGGGTGACCTCGTCGCAGATAATTCATGCAGTGAGTAGCCGCGAACCTCATCGAACTATGAGTCATTGGATTTTTTGCTTGCTTACGGGGGTATGAGCCATTGCTCACGGGGGTATGAGCTGTTGCTCACGGGGGCATGAGCCATTGATGATGACAGTTTTCGACATGCTGTTCTATGCGTCGTATATGTGTGATTAGAAAGAATTTAAGCCCTGTTCGCTTCACTTTGCTGAGTGCGTGTAGCCTGTGCCTTACGGAGCTATGAGCCATTACATTCTTTCCTTGATTACGGGCAGCATGAATGCATGCTTTTGGTGGTATGAGCCATTGATGCTGACAGTTTTTGTCATGCTGTTCTACATGTTGTATGCGTGATTAGAAATAATTTGAGCACTGTTCGCTTCACTTTGCCAAGTGCTTGTAACCTCTACATGTTTCGCTTGCTTACAGGAGTATGAATGCTTACGGGGGTATGAGCCATTGATGATGATAGTTTAGTTCACGGAGAACAAAGGTGCACGGAACCCTAGCCATATACAGCTTCGCTGTAAAAGGTTAAAGGAGTGGAACCTTTGTTTTTTTCCTATGCACGCATAGAAACAGTGACCCTTATACAGCTGCGCCTTCCCGACACTGCTTCCTTTCTGCAGCGTGCCGTTCTCTTCGGTCGCGAACGTGAATCGCAGGCGTATAACGAGTCTACTCGCGTAGCGCGAAAGGGTTGCTCATAGTCCGGAACGAACTATAACGAAACGGAGCCGCGGGGGACAAAAGGGTGTCGGGTCGTTTACACCAGCCGCAGGTGTGAAGACCGCTGCGCGCATTATCCACCGCGGACAGGTGCTGCTCTCTCTTTCGCTCGCAAATTACTCCGTGTACGTGTTGTCGTTGCGAAAAAAACAAAACAAATAAAGGGCGTGAGAGATAATAACGAAACTACGGCGCGCCACCAAGCTCCTTCTTTACCAGCGCATACCTTTTCGAAAAAAAGGACCGAGCGCCATGCGAGGAGCTATTGTTCCCAAAACGTAGCCTTTCCATCCTACTCAGCTTATTTGAGATTTCGTTGTTCTATTTCTTTTTCCTTTCTTCCTTCTTTCTTTCGTGGTGTACATTCTCTAACAGCTTTAGTAAACGCGCTTTCGAGTGCTTCCTTCATTAGCGAACGACGCGCTCGCAAGCCGCGGACGCATACCGCTCTCGCATGTATACGTGTGGCATACAGCACGACGAGCCCACGCCAAAGCTTCCTCCTCTCGCCGCGCGGGGTCGCGGCGCGCTAATTGGCCGCGCCGGCGTGCCGGATATCCATTGGTCACTACGGGGCGTGTTTCGGGCCGAGCCGGACGCTGTTGGCGCTTGCACACAGCCAAGCCAAGCCAAGGCGCGTGCGAAGCTGGAGCCGCGTACGTGCAACACACCCCGCATCGAGTATACGGGGAGAGCGAAGGCCAAGCCATATAGCCCGCGACCTGGGTGGAGGGGGAGGGTGGATTGGCCCGGTGCGTATTAACAACAAATAAGAAGAACGTTCCGGACACAACACCCGAGCGCTGCTTGCACGTGCCGCGGCTGATATTGGATAAGGCGCGGCGGCGCGGCGGTTGTTCTCTTAAATATCGTTTGAGCTACGAACAGCTATCGAGTGCGCGGCGGCGTGCTATGCAGTGAGACGACGCTAATGAGCATGGCTTAATATGTAGCTCGGAGCCTCATACTTCTTTTTTTCTGCGGCCTTACCCTCGTCTACACACACACACACGCATGCGCATAGACTACATCGTCTACCCCCCCCCCCTCTCTCTCTCATTCTCGCTCTAGCCGCCATTTTGTTGCTCTGGTCAAGCGCACACTCTCCTCCTGCAGCTGTTATCTTGTTTCTCAATCCTGGCTCGTTGTGTTTGGTTGGCGGTATGTAAGCGCGGATCCGGTGGGCAGTCCTGCTTTTGTTTTTGTTTGTGTGTTTTTGTTTTTCGCCGATGCGGATATACGTGGGCGCGTGTTGGCGAAAAAGCGCGCCTCGTAAGATGTTTGGCTTAGCTTGGGATCTTATTATAGGCCGGTTAATTTGCGCCACCAAGATTTCGCCGCTTCCTTCGATGTCGTTGTTTGTTCTTCTTGCCGAAGCGTGTTCGGGTTACGCGATGAAAGAGAAGAAGACGAGAGATATACAGTGTTCTCGTAGGCTCCCGCAAAAAATCAGGTTTCGTACATTATCGCGGCGGGAAGGAAACATGCGGTATCTTTCAGGCGCTCTCCTTCCTTACTTAATCAATGAATCAGCGTAATCGATCTCTCTAATCAATGGGCAAATGAACAAACTTCAGATTACAAGGTCACACTCTGTCCAAACGCTGGCTGACTGCATTGCCGATTATGTGAATCGGGTTTGTTAATTAGAGAACGTTGTTTCTAAACCAACGTAGAGCGCGTCGCATGTGAGAAAATAAATGGCACCTTTGAAAACATTTATTTGGACAGCCTATATAGAATGTATAGATGTTCTCTTTTTCTCTGTCAAGTCTACATGCAGATAGCCCGCCGATTCATGACTTTGCATTTTGTCTGGTGTAACATCCGCTGACTTTCAGCCGACGATACCTTCGCAAGTACGTTCTTGGGCCGCAATAGCCCAAGCGAAATATAAAAGTTAATGCCTTTCCTCTGTCGACCATACATAAAGACATTATATAGCCGTTAACAAGTTCAATGGAAGACGATCGAAGCGGGCCACGACATACCTTTAGGCAGTTCAAATTTGTTGTCCTAGTGATAGGAGTCTTGCTTCGCACCGTACTTGCAGCAACTCCATTCACACACGCAAGGGTGTCTTATCAATAAACTTGTATACATCTCCTCACGTTAGTGCGAAATTTCCGCATTTCTGCTAGACTGATAGTGGTATATCCCAACTAACTACGTGCACAGCATGCACATCTGCATGCTGCATTTTCTTTGGTTTAAAAACATATGCAAATGAATCGCTCTCACGTCTAATGGCGGTGACGTATGTGAGTTTTGGTGCGCGCTGATGCTCCAGTACCGGGAGAGGCCAGCCAGTGGAAAATTTCCTGACGCCGACGCACATTGCATTGTAAAACGAATCACATTAATGCGTCTAGAAAGCTTTCAGAAATCATAATGGCGCTCGCTCGAATATAATCCCACTCGCTATACACTCCCCAACGCCTGATGTTGTCCGTTAACCAAACTTCGCGGCCACCAATCTAGCTGCAACCTTTCTGCTGTTACAGGCACGTTTACACCGTTAAGTGAAACCCTCAAACGGTGAAGGTTCCGGGCTCGCGTCCCGAATCAATTACTTCCTGCGCAAGTTACCGTCCTTGCAAACACGGTTAAGTGTATAAGGAAGCTTAACTTACAAATTGTTTTTCACGGTCGTCCGGGGGGGGTGTTCATTCCCGAAATAAAGATTTCCCGCATAATACGCCAGTTATAGGGCCCCCCGCATAATACGCCAGTTATAGGGCCGCACGGCCGTGCGAAACTATTAACCATTCGGTGCGTTACATTCTACGCCGCTTCGGCACCGCGCGGGTCTGGGTGGGTGCCACGTAAGTTGATAAAGCCGCTCGCCGCCGCCTCATTTGCATACGCGGGCACGCACTCGCGATATATGGGTGGTGCAGCGTGCCGAATGGGCGCCAGGCGCAATCCTTAATTGCTATCCGTAATTAGGCGCAAGGCCTATTTGCCGGCTGCTGGCATGCCCACGCCGCCGTGGCATAATCAGGTTCGTTTGTATGTAGCGTGCGCATACGTGTACCTCAACGGCTCGCACGCAGACGTCGTCAACGAAGGGTTCTGCAGGGACTCTCGTCCTGGTCGCCTTTCTTTTTTTTTGGTACATGCTACGTGCCGTCTAATGCGTTACGGGCCGGTTTCGGCGCTCACGGGTCGTGAAACATAAACGTGCATCGCGGTCGAGTTCAGAGGCCCCGAGCAGGTCCCCAATGCCCCGCGCGTGGCTGTTTCGACCAGTGAGTGACCTTTTTCGTGCGAGCCTGAGGAGCCGAGGCACCCGGCAGAGGCGTGGAGGTGGAGAGGATTGTAAGGAGAGTGTGTGTACGGGCAATATCTGCGATCACCGCCTTATAGCAGCATCGAATACAGTGCCAGTGTCGACCCTATATACGTCGGGCCAACATTGGTGCTACATCGGGTATATTGGCGCAGCGCTGGGCATGTTGAAAAAAGCGGGGCCGATGTGCGCAATGAGTGTGTCCGATGAGACACCAGCGCTTCTCACAAGGCGCAGTACAACACTTTTAGTGTGCAACTGAAATGTTGTGACTTTGCCAAGTACGCAGTCCTCCAAAATGGCCCATTTTATGTGCGCGGTAAGCAAACGCGCGCCTGTGTCAAGAGAGAGAGAGAGGAATATAGGAAGGCAGGGATGTTGACCAGTCAAAAGCCTTGTTGGCTACACTACGCTGGTGGAAGGGAGAAGGGGAAGAGAAAAGTTTGCTTTAACTCGATGCGTCCAGCCGAGCTCTACCGATAGTCACACGCATTGCTAGAAGCGAATGGGCTCCTGAGTTCTGGCACGCCAATGCCCCCCTCAGGTCACAAACTGAACACATGCCCCTCCATAGATAAGTTGTGAATTAACTGACGCCATATTGCGGCATGTGCTATGCTGAAAACTGTTTCCTCCGCTCGTTTATAAGCCGCTGGTGGATCAAGACGCTGGTGTGTTGGCACGCAAAGTCTCAGCGCCGGTTGCCTATACACTGTAAAATAATGCACACCCTTAAATGTGAAAAAGGGTGTAAATGTGTCTATAACTCACGCCCTTAGGGTGTGATTTATATAAGTGACACCCTAACAGTGTGAGTGGTAGACACGTTTACACCCTTTTTCACTTTGAAGTGTGTACATTATTTTACAGTGTAGCGTTGATTTCAGGGGTGAATGGCTTGGGGTGCTTTTGCTTGATGTTTCAACAGTGAATAGCGCCTAATTCCCCGAAGGTGTGCTGACACCAAAACACTCTTGGACGCGCCCTTCCCCCTTCCTCCCCTTCTTTCTCCCGCCAAACCTGGCGGTATAGTTTGGCCACTGGCCTCTGTTTTCAACCGCGGTTTGACATCGACTGCAGGCTGCGAGCTGCAGCTTGCTTTTGTGCCGTCTCACGGAGGCCGCAATCGAAACAACTCGTGCGCAGAACCGCGGTCTGTTAACGCGCTTATTGGCGGCGAGGGTACGCGGCTGGCATGTGCCGATTTACGACTACGAATGGACGTATTTTTTATCACCGTCAATTAAAATTCTACTGTCGATCTTATCTTTTTATTGGACCTTTATCCAAGGATACGTGCACTTATCTTCAGGCGACGCAGGACTGCCCTATAGCGCCGTGGAAACATCTGTTCTCAACGTCCGGCATGAATCACACTTCGACACATACCGAACCTGTCTTCCGCAGCTGTAAATAAATAAAATTAAAAAAAAAAGTTAGCTGCTGCCCTAAATTTCCTCTCATCGTTTTTATGTGTTTGTTGCCCACCGCGCTGGGGGCACAGATGATGTGGGCGTTCTCATTCTGCGCGCGAAGTTAGAGGTTCAATTCCTGTCTATGACTTGTCTTTCTTTTTCTTTCTTTTAAATCCGGCCAGAATGCAAAGACGCCACCGCTTCTCGATACGCCCCCTTGAGGGCGGCAGCGCATGCTTCACGGACACTTCGTAGAGGGAAACACTTTAAAAACCTGCGGTTTGGTTTCACAACACCTTTCATTCGTAATCCCAGGTGATTCAAATCAATTTGTATCGGGCGACAGTTGTATCTACTGCTTGTAGTTCCGGGACGCTAAACCGCACTCTGCATAGACCGATATGGCAATGAGTTTCACGCTATACGCCACAGCTTCCGCAAAGCGTGCCAGTACTATATAGTAGTCCTTATAGCGTGTTCGAGGGTGGTAACAGATGCGTTGTGTCTGGAACGTGACTAGTCACTTAGTCGCGTGAAGAACAAAACGCTAGAGGGAGGTGAAAAATAAGCAAATTCTACACTGGGAACGGAGTTGAAGAGACTCACTCCCCTGAAGAGTTGAAGAGTTCAGCGGGGAAAATTCACATTTTTCATCCACATTTCCATCGATGTTGCTTTGAAGCCACGATATATGGCGCTACTCCGTGAGGCACTTAGAGCCGCCAAAGATGCAGCCAGGTCCTATAGCGTGCAGGTGCCTTCCCATCAATCTGTTGTCACAGCACCGCTCGCGGTCCATGCGGTCCATGAACCGTTTCCAGTCATAAGTGTGTTTGGACGAGAGCACCATACCCCGAGAAGCAAGCAAAACGCGCAAAATGTACGCCCGACGTAACGTATACGAGGCCAGTTTAGGCCTATATACCTTGGGCCTGCATTGGGGGTCCGCTTCCTGTGGTGACGCAGGGACATAATAATACGCCAGTGCGAAAATGACGCGAACGCGAGCTCCATCAACTTGCGCAGACGCTCGCGAATGCGAATAGCCTTCGGTATCGCGAAATTGAGAGTCAAGACCTCAACCGAAGACTCCGTGCCACCATTATGCAGTCGTCCTGAACTGCTTGACGCGGGACACCGAAACGCGGTTGCTTGAATGCACCATGCACAGTTCCGTATACCAGTGGACAGTGCGCAGAAACTCTTCAAACATTTTCCGGACACATGGAATGTCATTTTACTTTTTTCTTTCTTGCTATGTAATGTCCGTATACACTGTCCACAGCTAAACCACTATAGTAAGCCTGTGGAACAAAAACCACAAGTAGACTTGTAAGCAATTTTCGTCCATAGACACTATCGAGACATTATCTAGACATATCTACAAAGATTACGTAGATGTAATAGACATCGAGACGTCTATTGGCACTATCTAGACATTTGCCCACCGAGACATTACACGGCCAAATTGGCAAGTTTCTGACGAGGCAAATCGGTCCGCGTATACAGGTCTGCACAGGGTCGGCCGATTATCTGCACATTCGCCTCTTACCGGGGAGACGCGATAGAGACGCGCGTCTGCCGCCTTCCACATACGTTCACACGAGCGCGAATCGAGACCCCCTTCGGTACGACGTTCACGAGGAGAGGCGCGACCTGCACACGAGCACCAACTTAGGCCTGTAGGCTCCGCCGAGGCGACCCTCTCGTGGTCGGATCGGAACGCTCTCCGAAAGAAGGAGTCCGGGAGGCCCCGCGCAGACAGCGTAAACATCCGGAGCGCTCGCCGCATGCCTCCATCTCGCAGCGAGTCAGCCACCGCCGTCGATGCCGCGACCGGGGAGCCAGCCCCCCCTCTTTGCTCACCAGCTGTTTCACCCGGGGCAGCTAGCTCACTGCATGCACGTGTGCATGCCAAGCGTGCAGTGAGTGCTTCGATGTCGCACTAATGCAGTAATTCCATATAGTCGTCTGTGGGGTTGACGACTCCTTCGCGATTGCGGCCGTTGGATCGCTGTTGATATTGTTGGAGCGCGGAATTAATGCCCGGGGATTCTGCAGCTGCATTCGATCGCATCGCCGCATTTGTCGCCGTAGGCGATTGCTTTTATAGTTATGTGAACGCCAACAACACTGTCTATTTGTTTCCTCGTTTGGCGTGACACGCGTCCACAAGCGACTTGCGTTTGTATGGGAACAAAACGTGGCACATTTATTTTTTTTTAACTGCAGGAATAGACTACGTGTTTATGAGAGTATTTATATATGAGTGTACTTACGACACCCACAGCGCCCGTAGGGGAATTTCTGTGTACACGAAAGCCCCAACAGCATTCGAAATGATCCACCGTGCTACCTGTAGTAGCTGCATACGGCGCTGCGCTGTCAAAGCCCGAGGTCGCTACGGCGCCAAGCTGAGCTATTGATGCGCAGCCGCCTTTGCGAGCCCTCGCATGCATTAGGTGACTGAAGCTGCAGCTGGTGCTGCTGCTACCGCCATTTTGCCCAAGTGCTCACACGTGGAGAATGTCTCTGGTGGACGGGACATGATGGAACCTTGTATCTCGGCCTCGCGACCACAGCAGCCCGACGCTGCGACCGTTGTGGGGCACAATCGCACGCATGCTTCAATCGGACTAGTGGCATACTATGCATAGCTCTTTGACGCGATTGGCGCATGCCTCACGTCGTGCATCACGTGGGGCAGAACGCGAGCGAGCGAGCGAGGGAGTAAGCTGTGCATAAAGGTAAACATCGCACGAGATTGCATGTCACGTTGGTTGTAATAAAAGCACCTGTATACACATCGCATTTGTAGCTTTGCATGGTATTCTTTCCTTCCGCCCTCCCTCTCTCTATCTTATCTTTATGCTCCCTCTTTGTCGTCCCCCAGAGTAGGGTAGCCAACCAGACGCATTTCTGGTTACCAGCCCTGCCTTCTCTCTTTCTTTTCCCCTCTTCCTCCTCCTCCTTGCATGACATTTAATCGACCGCTTCACAAAACCTCCGCTTTCATGTGAATTATATATAAAATGGGCGTTGTATCTTCACAGTTTCTATAGTGAATATTAATTGCTATGTCAGCAGTCGCATTTGGTACTGAAAAAAATTTCGCGAAATCAATTGTTAAGCGATAAGTTTGACAGATAGGTTACTTAACTGGAAGCGGCCATATATAGCCGCATCTGCACGCACACAGGCAACATTGTACGCTGGACAGTTCACGGTGCAAACACTTCTCCGCTCAATAAGCAATGACATAAGATACTAGAAGTTAAAACGGTGTGTATTATGACACTTAATCGAGAAACGATACCCCTGTCATTTCCAATATCCCTTCTATTATAACTGTATTCGTGCTGCATAATCATTCGATCGAAAAATGAGGTTTTCAAGATATGCAGTCAGCTTGGCGTTGCAAACTGCTCGACGTCCATGTTTCTGGGCTCATAAATGAGTATTTCTGACGTTTGGTACGTATAGTAATGTGTGCACAAGCATCGCACTGTGTTCAACCAATTCGTCGTAAAAATTTGATACGGTCTACCGGTAGCGTACGTCTTTGCAACGCTATACAAGGTGTCATTGACAACATTACATCGTCGACCGGACGGACGGAATCGTGAAACAGAAATTTCAAAAGGCGCCGGTTATATACCGGACGTTTAAATCATATAGAAGGTAAGGGTGATGTGACTGAGGTATAAACAGGCAAACAGGCACAGGATACTGAAGCACGTCGAATTTGCAGGGCGCAGTTCGAACGTTCACTATGGTTTTTCACTGCCGTCCGTTTTTCTTTCCCCTGTTTTTCGTCGAGAAACAGCCTGGCAGAATAAACGAACGTACAAAGTCCTTCTTTATACTGACTCGAATTTAACTTTGAGCTATAAATAAACGTGTGACATTCGCACTTGATTGCGACGCTACCTTTTACCGCTGACAAACGCTTCGTACACCGATAAAGCAAGTGAGAAACCTGTAACGTACGCGTATCTTGGATTAATAACCAGCTGCAGGATTGTAAACAAAGGAAGCGACAAACGAACAAAAACTATAACGAAACGCAGCTGTATCTGGTTAGGTGTAGCAAAATTACGTGCAAAAAAATAAGAGAGGTCGAATGCCACTCTGCACTTCTCTTTCTTCAACCAGAAATTTGTCACGGAAAACGTTTGAAAACTTGAATTGCATGTACCACCTCGAAAACTGACGTGAGAACAGTTCGTCCTGATTTTTTAACCTAACACGTGAAAACCAATGCATATATATATATATATATATATATATATATATATATATATATATATATATATATATATATATATATATATATATATATATATATATATATATATATAGATTGACGTCTCATCTGCATATAAACCATACGAAAGTGATAGCTGCGCCGTCGAAATATTCGCGACGTCACACGCTGTAGCCCATGTTGTCCGAATACGCGCTCAATCTTTCCCAGTTCTACCACGTACAATGCATTGGCACGGAAAGTGCGAAAGGATAGATTCAAAATTCATGCAGGCTCATGAACGCTGTGAAGTACAGTAAAGTGAGGATTTGCGACGTTTCCACATCATGAAACTACCACAAATACTGCGGTAGTTTCACATTCAGCAGGATCTATCAACGAAACCTGTAGAAATGCTCACACAAATTATAAATTCTATATTGCCTTGACAATGCATTCACGAAATATGATTTGCTGCGGGAACTACCACAATTTGTGCAGTATATATTAGTGGAAAACTACCAGAAATACTGCGGCAGTTTTCATGTTCCGCAAGGCTCATTACTGTATGATGTTGCGAAACGTGTAGAAAGGTTCACAAAAATTAAAGCTCCTATATTGCCTTGACATTGCGTTAGCGAAATTTTATTTGCTGGAAGGAACCTCAAGATCTTCATAGATAGCACGGAGAATTCAAACATTAATCCTCAATGTTTACCAGGTCCTTTGACATTTCACCTCAATGAAAACATACATGCTGTAGCGTAGAACACAATCATTGTATTATTGTGAATCCCAAATGCTACGACCATTGCGAATTTGACTGGTAGTCGACCACGGCAGTATTGTGATAGCCACAAACGCTCACAAAACATCGATATATATTTACAATAATAAATATCACTGCCTTGCATCATGTCGACTACAATCGACTATAGCTAGCTGGAAAGTCGCACTTCGTTTTTTTTTTTTTCCTGACATGACTCGTGCACGCATCCCAGTCTGCTTATAACTTCTTGACATCTCTCAATTCCAAATACAGTAAAAAACCGCGGTGTACGGAACTGTGCTTCGAAATTTCCCAGCGTTACCATGTATTCAAGTAGCCTGTCGCATTGTATGACCATCACTTACATTCCATCACTTTATTGTACGGTTACCTCCTCTTACCATCGAAAGAGTTTGTGTTGATTTCTCCCACCCTATATACGCCGGTGATTCTTGTAAGGTTTTTAACTGCGGTGGAACCAGTTTGGGCGTCTAACGTATCTTAAGTTCTGTGTTCCCGACTACATTATAGGAAATCAAGAAAAGTATACAGAATCAGTACGCTTGGCCAAGGGGTTCCTGCACTGTATTTTTTAAGGCCACCACTAAGGAGATGACCATATCGCTCCAAAGCGGCTACAACTCACACAAGTTTCAGACCGTATATAACATCCCTCTACTGCCCGTGATTCGTGCTATAAGACAAGCTGATCCAATTTTCCAAGGACAGGCAGACGCTTAAGTTCTTGGAAACTGCCTATAGTATGGCAAAAGCTAGCGCGACGCGTCACGCATACATTGATAGAAACGGACAGTTATCAGTTCCCGGCTGAACACCTACATATCTGCAAACCGCAAGACCCAAGACCGCGGATAAGTGCCGTGCGCGCTTGCTGAGCCACAGTTCGGCCACCATACGCGGTGCGTATATAGAAGGTGCTAGCACGTAGAATCGTATGCAAATAGCACGCACGTATCATACGCTAATCCATTACCCGTTCAATTCCCCCGTGACCAAAACTTGCCCAAAGCATGTCGTTGACCTCACGGTAATGACGAGACGCGTCTCTGTTTATGGGGCCACGGGGTCAACCGCAACAGTGCCCTCTTTTGACCGGCACGACCGGCATCGAATCCCAAATCGAGTGATTATTTCTTCACGCCTCCCGCCCCCCTATCCTTGTATGCGCGCACTAAAGGCCATATATATCCGTACTTCGTTTGCAATAGGATCAGCGGTCAATGGCTGAGTGGGCGAGTGATTCATGACGCTCTAAGACGTGCCAAAGTATATGCTGCCACCTGCATATATAATAACATGATACTTCTATGACAAATCTAGAAGTATACAGACCCAGATAACCAGATTCAACGACTGCGCTAAGCATCACCATTAAACCGTACTCCTTCAACCGAACATAGCAACTCCAGTCATGCAGTCTAAGAATTTACGCACAACCCGTGCTCGGGAACGGTCTTCACTTGAACGTCACAGTGCGCTGCTGTCATCATGTGCCCGTTCAGGCGGGCAAATAGGTGGTGTCCAAATTCAGCGCTACAGCGACCTCTTCATTAGAATGACATGCACTGGTCTTGAAGGCGATGCTTGTGCGGATTGGATGCGCCAAAAGCAACTGGAAAGCACGTCATAGCCGCCATATAATGGACATCACCTGAACATGCTCAGCTTCATTTTGCTTTTCGAGGCTTCGAGCGCGTGATGTTACAAAGAGCCGTGATGCTGTAATGAACCGTGAGGTTTTCGATGACATCCTGGAATGCGGGGCAATAGCTGCTGCACTACGCAGACTGAAGACATTGCCTCCAAAAAATGGGGTCCTCCTTACGGGCTCAAAGGGCGCGTTGCAACAACTCTCCCGTGGCCTACCGTCCATCAAGTTCCCACGCATATAGCCCTCGTGAAAGAACTGGGCAACAAAGGCTTCACAGGAAAGTTTCAGTGGATTCCCTCCCACATTGGCATTGCTGGAAACGAAAAAGCTGGTGCTCTTGCGTACGCAGCGCTCCATCATCCTCCCAAAGTCAAGGGCCCAAAGAGCAATGCAGTTAAGATATCTGACATTCGAAAGAACTTTGGGTCTCCGTGGGTTCCACCGCATCTGCCATTCGTAACCAAGAGAGTTCGTCGAGAGAAAGCCTGACTTCTACATCAAATAAGGACAGGATCTGCTAGTACACCAGCATGGTTATTCAAGACGGGGTGCATCAATTCTACGAACTGTACGACATGCGACGAGATAGGAGACATCGAATACTTTCTGTGGCCGTGCCCACAATTCTGAGACGAAAGGGACGCTCTCCTGAAAAGTCTGCAACAAAAGGACCTTCCACATACATGCCTGCAGCAACTGGTGTTCCCCGTAGGATCACTTATAGCCCCGCAAAGAAACTTCACGTCTCCACATCGGATTCTTAAGAGAGACAGGTCTGATGGCCATGTGGTAAAACACCAGAGCGATCTTATAACAGACACTCGGGCAGAGCAATTCCCGGCCTTGATCGCCAGGCAAAACCCGGCTGCTGCTACAACTCATCACCACCGCCACCATCAATGACATCGCGATAGCTATCTCACAGCAACTTAGCACAGTGAAAAAATGCGCGTGTGCGATGAATATATGTCGTGCAGGTCCCTCTTCTGATTTCATTTCGTAAGTGTAAGAACGTTTAAGTGCGCCGTCTTGTTTACTGAAGATATCCACATGTTCCTACGTTTTCGCTGCGACTAAGGCACAAACGGTACAGAGTTTGAATTGAGATGCCCAACTGCGCATTGACACAAGGCCAGAGGGGCAGTTCGCTATATGCGCTTCTGCAATATCAGACAACCACTCTTATACGCCGCGGCCGGAGGTTTGGCATAAGCCACAAAAGACGCGAAAGCGTGACGATGCAACTCTCAGATGGTGTTCCTAGACCGCGGCTCACTGTGATGTCATAGATTTTGACAGCGTCTACGTGATTCGCTGATGGAAAAGGTCTATACAGTGCACAGTCTGAATGAACCAAAGGCTCAACCTTACAGGATGTTTGAAAAACTTTGACAGCGTCACAACAGGCTATATATATATAAAGATGCTTTAGAAACCGTGACGTCAACGTCACGCATAGATGCCTGTATCACTTAACAGTATAGTGACGTGCTTTCCTTTTTCGGGGTGTCTAAAATCAAATCGGGATCATCGCATATCCGCCGGAACGACATGGAAATCACGATGACAGGATGGCGGCCGATGCCCGTGTCGCTGCAATGCTGCCGTGTATACCATCTGCCGGTATACGCATGCAGTGACTACGTGTGTATGTATGTATACGTGGTGTCGGGCCTGCGCATTACACAAAACGAGCAGTCGAAAGGGAGAGATAATTAGGAGTTAGGCGGAAGCCGGTCGTCCGGCTCCCCTCTAGGGCGGCTATAGAATTGCTCGTTGACCGCGCGAGAGCGACAGCGTGATCCATCATCGGCCGATTCCTATCTCTGGAAGTGAAAACGCATCCCCTGCACCTATGCCTCCGCTGCCCGCCTCTCCCGCACTCCGCAGTCCTCCTAAAGGCAAAGGCAACAAATGTTTGTGTATGATTCGAATACGTTAAATGAATGAGGTTGACCCAGATTTTTTTTAAGGGCCAGCGTTTTTTTTGCGTGCCTCTATAAAAGAATATTTAATTAGAGGTGACCACGTACCAGTCCTCTGATGTGTGTATGCAAAAGCAAATCGACGCATAAGAACAACACTTTTTATTTTCGTTACATTATTTTGATTATTAATCGCCGCGAGCCATCTCTGCCGATAAGTTTTGTCATTAATATTCGCGGCCTGTACGTCCTGCCTTCATCCACGTTGCGTGCGTTTCACGCTTTCAAGCGATCTCGCCTTTGTCCCCCCCTTCCCCCCCCCCCCCCGCAAGGACGTCCTTTCAGTAGGATGTTCTACATGAAACGCGATTCGACAGCGGTGAGTGCAAATGTCGGGTATCGTTATTCTCTGTGGCCATCATACATCGTAGCCGATATATGCACACCATTATACGTGGGAAAATACGTTGTCTCCGCTCTGTGAAAAAAGAAAAGTTACGTTTCGGCCACTCAACTAAACGAGGCGCGTACGTATAGCGCTCGAACCAATACGCACAGCGGTAAAAACAACAAGCACAGAGTTAAACTGCCGCAGTCCCTTTACAACGACCGGACAATCATCGACAAAATAAAATACCTCAAATCTGCTCCCCTACATCTCAGGTAATACGAACCACAGCCCAAAGATTCGTCATTACGAATCCGGGAAAACTATGCGCAATGTCCTTTCATAAAAAGTATCTCAGGCCACGGGAAGCCTGAAAAAGCGCCATGCGGAAATTGCTTTCTTCTCCCGCCTAACGAATTGTGAAAATGCCCTTTCGTGCGCGCGTTTAATTGGTTTAGGCGTATTGTTGTTTAGTGCATCTTATCCTAAGCTCGAACGTGTGTTGTTGATTCGCTTGGTTTTATACTTGTATACCAACCCATGTTGCATTGCCTCTACGCCGTCGGGTATTGTGTAAATAAATTAAGGATGGAAAACGGCAGCAAGCCCCCCTCTGTTCAGGAGTAAGCGTTGTGTAGCTATAGTACTTTTATAGTATTTTCAGCGCGATGTCCTTAAGGTAAGAGAAATGACATGCGTGATGCTAAACCAGACTATGTAGCATTAGACCGTACCCATTTTTCATCCGCTATGTGGTATCCTACGGGCGTTCATGGGCAAGCACATTTGCTGTACGGTGATTGTCGTGAAAGAAAGAAAGAAAGAAAGAAAGAAAGAAAGAAAGAAAGAAAGAAAGAAAGAAAGAAAGAGAAAGGCTGCCAGATATCTTTCAAGAATTTCTCGTTACGGTGTAACAATTTGTATCGAGATGGGCACCATGCGCGCAGCGTCTGCAGAAGTGACGGAGATATGAAATGTTTCGCAAGCGAGCTACACTGACCACGGGTGAAAAGTGGGACCAAAAAAAAAATATTAAAGAGGAAGAAAGAAGTGACCCCGGGGGGGTTTCGCAGCGCGGCGTCTCGTTACCACTGCACTTGGGCAACGTGCAACGCGCGCAATCTCGCTGAATGGCTTATCCTCCATTGCAACAGAGTGGCAACAAGATCTCCGAACTGTTTCCGCAAACGTACCCCCTTCAGTACGCCGCCATGTGGCGGACGTCTTTATACGCGCGTACACGTTGGCACGTTGGGCGTGACGCCGTGTATACACGTGACCCATGTGTGTGTGAGGCATGTGTACATGTGTGACGCCGTGTGACGCCTTATACAGCGTCACAAGTGAAGACGTGTATAGACATTTCGCTGGGAATCTCGCGAATAATCTTTCGAATGTGCCCCGCGGCTACAGCGAGGCAGTCTGCCCTCGTGCGACTCCGTCTACATTCCAAAACATATTGCCCTTAATAATTTTTGTTTAATGCGATAGCATTTTTAGCTTCTTCTTCCCCCCCACATTGTTGTCCCTGTTTTTCTTTCCTTCTAGTCTAGCTCTATCGACTCGCTGCCAGCGCACTCCAGAGGCGCTCGTCGGACCGATAAAAGCGAGAACTATAGCACTTCTGACATTGAACATGAAGGTTTTACCCCCGGAATAGATCCCGATGA